>NC_086292.1:48405399-48562899 GCF_963924245.1 Chroicocephalus ridibundus
GTCAAAATGCTTGTCACTTGATTTATATTTTGTACTTACATAGCAAATTAATTGACCTGAGAGAGTCAGGATTTTGTAAAGTGAATTGGTTAAGACCTGAATTAATGAAGACTGTAAATAAGTTTTTAAGCTCTCAGTTTTGGAGCCCAGATAGCCTTTTATTTCACGATTCTGCTGGCTATGTTTAACATAAATATACATTTGATGAACAACTGTTTTTACTTACACTTCTGTCTTAAAGTCTCATGTGAATATGCTAGGTTAAATCGTGTGACTGAATCCTAATTTAAAGCAGCATAGTTTAAAAACAATTTCTACATTCCAGTGTGCTAAACTGGGTAAAAAAGTGAAGGAGAGCATTTATACAGGAAAAAGCAATTATTAATTCGGTGTGTGAATTCAAAAGTCAGCAAAGTTGCTGCACAGCAGATGCTTTAAAAGTTGTGTTAAAAAAATCTCAGTATAATCAAAACAGGCTAACATAAAAAAAATGAATCATTATGTCCCTGTTCCTCTGATGGATTTGTAGCATGCAGTGGAATTTATAAAAGTTTTTCATTTATTTCAACCTCTTAAGTAAATTCTAAAACTCTAGGGAAATTCCACTTCATTTAGCACTTCAGCTGGAGCCCGGGCCCTGATTCTGTACAACCTTTTGCTGTAAATACAGGAATATGTATAGCTATGTGTAGGAGGCTGCAGAATTCAAGTGGAAATTTTCCCTTAATGAGGAAGACAGTAAGTAGTAAAGGTAATTTGAATGCAGATGTTTTCTTAGAAAATCAGGGAACCTCTTTAAGTGGGACATGGAAAAAAAATATATTATGCCCTCCAAAAGAGGGGTTTGAGAGTGCTGTTTGAAAAAGTTATTCATGCTTGTTTTTATTAAATGCATCAACTCTATCAAGAGTTCCAGTAGAGTTCCGTAGGGTTTTTACATGAATTAAACCATGATACGCACTTCTATGATAAGCAGTTACCTTATTAAAATGTAACGTAAGTACATGGCAATTTTTTCTTTTGAAATGTTAAGATTGAACTGGTTTTGAGAAACAGCAACATAAAATGACTAAGAAATTGACCAAATTCGGTTTTATATAATTTTAAGAACAGCTTATATTTAAAATTTGAAAAGATGGAAATACAAAGTCTATAAACTAAAAACCTTTAAAATACAAGAATAGAAATAATTTTAAATATTTTAATTATTCTGCCTCTACACATCTGACATTTTAAAAAACATTTGTAAAATTTTGGGCCCGTGTTGGCACACTTCCAGCTAGTAACATTGAGTAGTTTGTTCTCAGGCCTTTTCCAGTTATGCTTTTTATCTCCATGTCTTCTAATATTTGCTTTGAAAAAGAACTGCTAGGCACCCTGAAATATTTTGCCTTCTTTTTAGCCTTACGGAATGTTACAATTAAGAAGTCTGAGTAGACTTTTAGGAAGCTGGACAATTTAAACAAGTAAAATTTGTTTCAATCAAAGGGAGCTAAATATGCAAAATGACAGCTGATTACAGCAAGATTATTATTTTTTTTTAAGGCCTGAGTCTGGGTAACCATAAAAATGTGTCTAAATTACAAGAACTGGAATAGAGCAGATACACACCAAGACACAGAAGTTTGATGATGCACTTTTAGTGGTTTCTCCATTCAGTTTTGTAAATCAAAAACAGAGCCTGAAATCCTCTACTCGCATTTCCTTGACTTCAGCATTTAAGGCAAATCAGAGTCTGATTTTTCTTCCCGTGCAAGTGAAATTCCAATAAACGGAGATAGAGTCCTAACTGTGAATTTCTCAGCAGTCTTCATTTTCATAACAGTTTCAGACTGTTGTCAAGTTTCTGGAAATAATCCAGGAAAAGGGATAGAGGGAGTCTTAAATTATACTGCTGTGAGGAACAAATGTTTCCATTTATTTCACCAAAACAAAAACTTTGGGTTTCTCATATAGGTTAAAAAAAGGAAGTAGATTCTGTTATTTAAAGATTGTTTAGCATTTTTGTCAGCTAGTGTAAGGAGCAATGAATTTGAACTTTCTAAGCAGATTTACTCCCACGCTCTAATGGACGAATACACTTCTGCAGTATTTGGGATTCAAATACTGTTTCTATTTTCATTGAACTATTTTTAAATGATTGATCTATCTTTCTACCCAAATAATTACACTTACAATAAATAATATTTGTCACCTTATATGACCTACTGTATATTTATCAAAGCTTCCTCTCTTGTGATACATGAATCGTTTTTAAAAGCAGTCTCAGCTGAACAGCAGGTGTGCCAAGCGTGGTCAGAAAAGTTAGGTATTATTTATTAGACCTGGCCCAAGCCCTGGGAAGCACAAGGTGGCTGAATCTTAGATAGCTCCTTCCCCTTCAGACATCGCCCCGTGGTTACTGAAACTGCCATACACCTCCCGCTCTGAACCACCACGGCTTTTTTCAAAGGCGAGTTTGAAAAAAGTGTTGTGGATTCCTCGTTGAGGGAAGGCACTTTGAGGTGAGCAAAATTTATTAAGAAAACGGCAGTTAAAGGGCATTAGGTGATGGCTGAGGTTGAAAAGGGAGGTGAAAGCAGGGCCTTTACCATTAATTCACACACCCCTTATTTTAGTACTTCTGTAACGCTCCCTAAGCTTCCCTCTGAACTGGGAGCATTCCACTGAGTCATTGCACATACAGTGCCCTAAAGCTCACGTGGAGGAGGAAGGCCCTCAGTGTCCTTTCAGTGCCCCTGAACTGAGAAATCCATATTCTTAGTTCTGGCTTTGCAAGGTCGACCCTCCCCGCAGCCCAGCGTCACCAGCGGGGTGCCGCGGTGCGCTGACGCCTTGTGCAAACGAGCAGCCACATCCCCAAGTGCTCTGCCATCGCTGGCTTTTCTCAGCATCGCTATTTTCAGACACCATTTGGAGTTTAACTTGCTCAGATTGCAGGTACAGATCACCTAAAGTAGTGGTTTTCCGAATCAAAATAGGAGCTTTTGCTTCTGGAAAATGCAAATTTATCTGAAATGTTTTATGCGTTTGAGACCAAGTGGTGTACTGCAAAATGTTAGTGATACGTAAACCAGCTGTGCGTAACAAACCAGCAATGATGTCACAGGTTATAGCTGTCCTGGAACGTGTAGACTAAGATCACAGTGTATGTCATTCATTTGGGTTGAATTTTGTTTAAACTGCAAGGAGAGGAATATTAAGCCTCTGCCTTTAATAAGCGTTGTCAGATGACCAGCCATCCAAGTACAGAGCCTTCAAAATATATCAGGTGTGGGGATTAATGCGGTTCATAACATCCATTGGAAGGTGAATGATTCACAAGGAGTGAATATTCCTCTCATTAAACCTAATGGGGTCACGTCAATGGAAGCTAATATATTGTGGATTAATATGTTTTACTAACATATCTAAGAAAAGTCCATGTGGCAGTTGGTAGAATGCTGTAGTGTATCTGCAGAACCATAGCAACATGCAAGTTTTAACTTTTGTTTGATTCCTTCTTTAACTATTATTCCTTTCAAATAATTACTGATTTTTCAAGTGGTATTTGCATGTTATTTTGCAGCCCAGATTTAGTTCTGAAAAACAAATGGGTTTTCAAGAAGACAGTTTAGTGCAGGGAAATAGCTACATCTGTATCAGGGAAATCAGTTTGAAAATTAAATGTTTTGATATTGTTAGGCAGCACTGTAAGTTTTACAAGAAATTACTAAAAATGTAACCCGTGATTTCCATTTCTCTGTGGTTTCTCATGTTCTGCTCTCCTCTGTGCAAAGTGTCATTGCCACAGCACCTTAGAGCGCTGATTACTTATGGTAATTGTCCTTGTAATTTGCCTGGAAGATTCACTCTTGCTTCTGAAAGTACTGAAATACTGAGTAGATTTTAGTCAAACTAAGTTTTTCCAAAGTTTCAGATGATCGGTCCCATGCAGATATATGGAAATGTTGTAGGGATCTTATTACTGGATCAATCAGGATTTTATGCCGAACAGTGAATATTCTGAACTTCCTTATTGATTTAATCACAGCTTTTGCAACTAGCAACTCCCGTTGTGTGCGTTTGTGTATACACACTGATTAATTTAGCATTAACTGAATTTAAAAATTACAGGATTAGAGAGTATAGTTACAGTGGTCGCGTCATTTACTGCAGTCTTTTTGAATGCGAGTGTGCAATCAGTTGGAAGTCTGACCTCCAGGTAGATAATCCCAGCTCAGACAGGCTGCCGCGCGTTCCTCCTCTGCAACAAAGTGATCGGGTATCACTGAGACATCTCACCTCCTTAATGAAGTGATTTTGTTGCCTTTTATCTGTGTGAAAGACAAAATGTACCAGGATTTTTGCTTAATGATGGTGTTGGTTTTTTCAGTGTTTAAAAAAAATCCAGCAACATAGGAGACTCAAACAGAATTCTTAGTCTACGTGTTTAAATTATAAAGCTCTATAGGTCTCTAACATTTAGCTCGGTATTTAAAATCTCATGACATAAAAACATGATGTTACATCAGTTCACTAATGAAAGCAAATTCATAAAGATGATGCAATTAGCGCTATACCATGTTTGGGATTTGAAATACTTTTATTGCAGCTTTTTTTAATTAAAAAATCTGATTTCTTTCAAATATATACCAGAGGGTTTCTAAATCCAGTTTGCAAGGGCTTTACTTGTTTTCCAGGATATTCCCAGTGCGTCCGTGAGCGTATTCCTGATCTTGCTCTCCGACAGAATATGCAGATGGGAAGGCTGTGTGACATACTGGGTATGTTGTGAGCTCTTGGCTGCCTATTTTCTGATTGCTATTTGCCCATACTCGTGAGTAACAGAGAATGACCAATGAGGAATTCCTTTTCCTATTAATGTTAACTGTAGAGTAAATATAAACTCAGAAGTAATTTATCCGCTATGGCATTTGCTCCTGTCCACATTATTCCTAAGAAGAACATGCTGATTCTTTCCGACTCCGTGATAAGGTAAAGCAGCCTCATCCTGTGGCATGCTGAGCACCACAAACGATCAAAAGTGTTTAGTGTTCTACAAAATTAGGTAGCTAATTCTGCTAGTGTTCATTCAGGCTCACACGGAGAGAAAGATGCTTTAGAAAAGAGCAAGACCTTATTTAAACCTTTTTTTTTTTTTTTTTTTTAATTGGCAAACAAGGCAAAAGGCATACGTTAAAAAGTTTTTCCTAGAATTACAGTCCTCTTTTAAGCAAAGCAGTGAAGAATATTATTTGTCAATGACCAGCTTCATTGGCTCCCTGGAATGACATGCTTTACATGATTCATGTATATTTCAGTATCATTATTATTTCATAAATGCCATTTAGTAAGTTTGTAACAAAAATACATTAGATCCAGAAATTTACAGTTGCCTAAAATAATAATGTAATTGCCTTTATATATTATCTCGGCACTAATATTGTTTTTCCACAGTAGAGTTTTGTTTTTTCACTTTTTTAACAGAGATTTTTTATGTGTGTCTCTAAAATGATAGTGAGAAACCTAAAGGGACAAAGTCAACACGTTACACAGGCATTCTTCAGCATTTTAAAATCTGTGAACACGGAAATTGGTTCTACCGTAAAATGTAAAGTAGACCATGAGTAAGATACAAACCAGTTAAATATTGCCTAAATTATTAATTGGATCAGAAGCTTTATCTGTGCCTGGCAAAGGGCTTTGATATTTACCATATTGGTTTTCTTTTTTTTTTTTTTTAGAATGCCAGAGGATTTCCTTGCTTGTTATGACCTGCCATTAGCTACTCAGTCTCTGGAGCCTCCCTGTGTCCAAAGCAGACTTGCGTATCTCTTTATAGGGCAGTGCTCAGAGTAGTTAAATGTGTTGCAGCGTTTTATTCAACAAATTCACTTGAGCTTGTCACTTTTTGACAGCGCAGTCCATTCAGCGTTACAGCCAACATCGGCCAGTCTTTTGGTACCTTAGCTGGTAAATTTTCAGGGTCATTTTGCAAGTCCGAGTAAATGCACAGAAGCAATAGAGTATTAACTAATACAGTTCTAATGAACTGTTCTTTTAATTATTTAAAAAAACCTATATGGTAATGAACTGTGTTATATAAAGGCTCTGTTGGGGCTTCAGATACAGGGCTGGTTGTCAGATGCTGTACTACTAAAATGCTTCGGGTTTGATTCTGGCCTTCCATTTGTAATGTGGGTTGTTTGCCTGTAGCAGTAGGGGAAAACAAAGGGAATGAGCGGGATATCTTATTCCTTTATAACGTTAGGCTCCGGGTGTCCTTCGTTCAATACTTGCTTTGCTTCCGATTCATTCATATGTAATAGCAGTTGTCCCTGACGTTTTCCAAGCTCTTGTTCCTGTGCCCAGTAAAGACAATGAAAAGAATTCCTACTGATTTCAGCAGGAGTTGGATCAAAATCTAGAGGTGCTTTTTGGCAGTGTATTCTAATGATGTTGCAAGGCCTGTTAATTCATTAACTCATCTATTAACATTAATATTTTACAAGAGCAGAGTAGTTAAAATCGTCCAAAAAGGCATACATTAAAGACTTTCACTTTCTCACCTCTAAGTGTTTGTGTATATGCAAAGTCTTTCAGCCCAAGTTGTTTTACATGCAGAAAAACAGATTTTCACCCTGTGGTATTTAACTAGCTAATCTGCACAATCACATGCTCAGCAATAGTTATTAATGGTATCCTACCGTGAGCTTTTATGTGGACAGGACAAGAATAGGGACAGGCCATGCAAAATCCAGGCAGCATATGAAACCGCTATTTCATCCGCTTTCTAAACTTAATAGCTCAGTTTTATAATTTACTGAAGTTAATGGATATATTTTTAAAGCAGTGCACAATTCCCATTGATGTTAATGTGAGTCGTGCATATAAATCCCCCCGCAACACTTTCAAAATTCTGCCCCCGATATGTTTTGCAGATTGAATTCCGAAAACTAGTTATTTCTTTGGGTTGCTGACCTGTCTTCAGAGAAATGCTGAAGCACAGAAAAAGCAGTTAAACCACTAAGATTTGGGAATTAAAAAAATCTCATTTTTATTTCCAGTGCTCTTTTAGGGAAGCTGTTTGTTAGCAAATGATCAGGAATTATCAGACTGCTGTTCTGAATGGAGTCTACCTTTCTTTCAGTAATGAACGTTGTGCCCCTTTGTTTTAGATGCCAACGTGGACGTCATCTACATCTGCCCCCTTCATCTGAGTGAGGAGTTACTGCAGTATTACAATAAACTCCTGGGTCTGCAGGCAGCTGTTAGATCTGGGAACCCTGAGGACATGGGTGACCTGCAGGACAGGTTCAAAATTCTCACCCCTGAAGCTATAAACAGCTTCCCTGTGAGTTTGTCTTCTAATTACTACAGCTTGAGGGATGCAGTAAAATTAAATTGGAAATTTTATAACTTGTAACGCTCTGGTACACATCAGTGAAATATTATTGCAAGTTTAAGGGCTTTACTGATTAGACTACTAGTTAGAGCATTGGAAATAAATATCCTGGTTTAGCTTTATAGACTTAGTTGAGGTACTCCTATATTGGCTATTTGTAGACCACTGTCCCTTCTTACTATATGCTTGGGACCGGGAACTTGATAGATTTATATCTCTAAGCAAATGGTAGCAATAAACCATTCTTATTACTCAAACTTTATCTCTGGGAAACCCAGCATTTAATCATTCACGTTTTTGTAGTGTTTCTTTCAATTAAATCCAATGCAGAACTTTTTAAAGAACAGAACTTAAAACAACTTAGGTCAGGTAATACAGAAATATTCCTTCCAAACCTGTCAAGTCAGTTTCAAATCCATGTGTTAAAACATGGTCTAAAAAGAGACCTTAATGAGCGTACACTACATACAGTGTTTCTGAAAATACTGCAGAGCAGCCAAGACTCTTTACGGTGGAGAATAATTTTATATTGTAAATACTAAGTCCACGGCGTCTTAGCTGAGATTTGATTTTTATGAAGCTTTGTGGTACGTTTATATCTCTGGGGTCTATGCGTGAAGCCCTGCTCCTGTTTTTGATATATATTAATAACGCTCTTCTAGTTATTTTGTTGAACAAGTATTTGTTATACCATATATTGATTGAAACCGATGGCTTCAGAAGGTAAAGAAGCTTTTTATATTTCATAAATGTGTTGGTTTTCAAATGTAGTTCTATAGTAGTGTACCGTTCAGCAAAACACTCGTGTATATTTATGAATCCTTTTCTGTTGAAATAGTCTGAAAATACCTATGTGAGAAAAGTGCTTGGCTCTTTTGCTGTAGAGGGAGGGACCCCTGAGCCAGAGCTGTCTGATAGTTTTGCCATAGTTAAAATGAATTCTGTAGAAATTAATGTGTTCTGTTTTCTCGGAAGTTGGAGAAAAGCATCAAGATGATGTTTGTGTTTTTAGGAGCTGGCTTTTCTTTAGTATTGTCTTGTTCTCCGAGTACTGGAAACCTACAGGAATCACAGCTGCCTGTGCTGGGCCTTCACCTTGTAAAGTAAAATTATTGGGATAGTAAATCCTTCATAAATACCAGTAATATATTTTTTTTTCTTTTTAAATTGCACTTTGACAATTGTAGCTTTTTTTTTTTTCTCTGGATACTGGGTTGTTTTTCCAGTACTAACTACTAAACATGGTAAAGCAGGTTGTTTTCAGGCATGCATCTCTTGTGTATAGCCTTCACTCTTCCCATTTCTGTTGAAATATTCCTTTTCCAGGTTAACAGCAAACAGCTTTGTGAAAATTTATTATGCAGCTATGATTTACTGGGAGAAGTTACATGCTCTGACATAGGGAGGTAACCTTAGTTACAAGGGCTACGTGGTTCTTTCATGACTACGGATTGCACTGCTCCCCCGGTTGTGGAGTGCCGAGAAGTGTATTAGTGCCAAGTGCCATCAGAAAGAACGGGCAATCTCAGGTTTTACGTGACACCAGGCTGAGGTAAACCCTCGGTTGCTCAGTGTGGTGCACATCTTTATATGCAAAATCCCCAAGCTACCTTGTTTTCATTAAGCCTGTGTTCTTTCCCATCTGCTAACTATTGTGTCCAAGAAATCTACCTTTTTTGTGAAGAAGAATCTGTACTCATAACTGATCCTAGTCCTCCATTGGCTTCAGTGACGGTGGATTTAGCAGTTGTTTTGCCTCTGTAAGTGTTAGAGCTTTATAGGTTCTTTTTAAGCATCTCTCTTCTAGGTTATTTAATGAAAATTTTTTGTTGTACCTAATGTATCTAAATTTATTCCTAATATATGAAAGTGGCTTGAAGGCCACCCTAGCAGGCCCCTTTGAGCAATTCTAGAAGCACAAATCAGCCTTGCCTGGTGTCCTAGCTATTTTGATGGAACTGGATGGAAAGAAAATCTGTGGAAAAGACACCCAGATAGATGCAGGTACCCCTGTGCTTCCTGGCGTCTGCAGGGGGGAGGCAGAGGGAGACTGTGAGAAAGGGGTGTCCATATACCATTGTCCTTAAGCATTTGCTAGCTGTTAGAATGACCTCTTGTGACTCGGTGCCTCCAGGTGCAGTGTGAAGCACTTCTAACAAAGGGTTACACTACCCTCATCCACCGCTAGCAGTTCATCAAAACAGTGTAGTGGTAGCTTTGCTCATCGTTTTGGAGCTGATGCCAAGGTCAGCTTCTCTGATCTTGAAAAGTTTGGGGTTTTTTTTAAATAAAATCAACAGGCTTGAGAACCAAGAACTAGCCTTTTGGTTAACCTCCTAACCACTGTTCTGTGCAGTTGTGCAGAATTCTGCGGGTTCCTCAGCTCTCCTGCCTTTACCTGCTTTCACTCGCACTACTATATATTATGGCAGCTATACCACTCTCAAAGCAGGAATGAACTAGATTTTACAGCCTGTTTCCTGCACTCTTTAATTAACTGTAAAATCCATTATTGAGAGACACAAAGCAAATCTCGTCCCTACATCACCACTCGTGGCCCCAGGGAGCAAGTGACCGGGGCTGGAAATTGATCCTGTTCTCTACACGGCAGAACTCTGCCATGAGACCAACAGAACGGGCCATCTCCCTGCTTTTATACCAGTGCTCAAGAGAAAGGAAACAAATTAATCAGAACATTAAGAGTCTCTGTTTTAAAACTGATGGAAGGAAAAAGACTCCAGCAAACTTTTTTGTGGTTCTCTTTGCTGTTATAATTCCATGACTCCCTTTTTTCTACTAGAACTTTGAAGAGTATCTCATTTCTCTGACTTATGTCCTCACTGCCCTTGCAGTACGTCTGGCGCTTTGCAGAGATGCTTGGGTGCTTTTAGGTGCTGCGTGTTTGGTATGAGAAAGCACTGAGGAATTGACAAAAGGGCATTCCTGTTGTCCACTTCCAGGGGCTCCCCCATCTCCTTACCCACCATCATCCCCACACAAGTATTGGAATCAGGATTTATACTTCAGTCCCTGTGAAGGAGCATCCAGGACTTTGAAGGAAAATGTTCTGGGTTCTCTGGTCCTGGAAATCCCTAGCAAGTCCAGTATTTATGCTATCTTGGAAAGGAATACTTTGCTGACTAGGGCCTAAATTAAATGAAATCTCTATGTGAAGATTTTCTTCTTGTTATGATTATGATTTGTTTACAGCAGTCTATTGCAGTGGATTCTTTTGTACTATTTCTGCATGATGGCCGTCCCTATCGTTCTCAACCTCAGTGTACCTCTGTCTGTACCTTTGGAAAGATAATTGGGTTATCTGTAGGCCATGCATAGGATATGTTCTAGAAAATATTTCTGAGGTTTCACCTGCTATGACTACTACGCTTAATTTAAATTTAGAGGTTATAGCATCTGTCATGAATGCTTTGTTCAGCGATAGATCTTTTTTAGAAGAAATGAAAAATTCCTTCAAAAAAGTTGAAGACCTTGTACTTTAAACAACAAAAATACTGCCCTCTCCTTGAGTATTCTGCAGTTGCGTTTACCGTAGCTATCAGAACTACTGTGTAATGGAAATGTATATCCCCAGTAATTTAATGTGATCAGTGAAAGCTTTTGTAAATCAAAGTGTTTTATTCTCAGAGAATCACTTAAAATACTGCTGAACTGTATGGTGAAATACATTCCCTGCTATAGGGGTTTTTCTTCATTTTTGTATTGATTTTTAGGAGCTTTAGAGTTAAACCATGCCAGAAGTGTTGCTGAGATGAATCACTATTATCCAAAGGCCACCAGCCTCTCTGCCGACTGACAGAAGGATAATTCCGCATGGATCAAATAAATACAGATGTGTAGTAATTAGTTCTATTCCCAGTGAGCCCATTTCCAACACACTAAAGATGTGCACGATTATGGAGCCTCACCCCAACAGCTTTTATCAATTTAAACTGCTAAGCTACAGGATAGGTCATAACCCAGCCTGCTATTAATAATGTATTTATTGTGTGCAACATTATAAATTAGGTTCATGGAATAGAAAAGAACACCTTTTAACAAGAATAATGTTGTCTTTATACAGAAGCATCACATGTGCCTAGCCACTCAGCTGAAGTACAGTCCCAAGACAATCAAAAGAATAAAAATTCTTATCCAGAATAGAGATGCCTACATTGTTGGAGGGGTTCCCCACAAAGATGATTTAGCAGTGGCTGCCATGCTAAATGTGCCTATATTAGGCTCGGTGCCAGAAGTGGCTCATCTCTATAGTAGCAAGTCTGGAAGTAAACGAATTTTTGCCAGTGCTTGTGTGGCAACCCCTCCTGGAGCATCTGACATCTACAACGATGACCAGGTAAGCAGGATGTGGTCTGGGATGTGTCAACATGCAGATGCCGCTTTGCACTTGGTAGGAGGCAAACTTTGTACAGTCACAGTGACTGTATTGATTAGACCTGAACTGGGTTTGATTAAATCATGCGTGAGGTTGTGTTCTTTTTGGCTCTATCTGACCAATTAAATGCAATTTGTGTCCTAGTCAGGAAGGAATACAATTGCTCTGGTATTCTCCATATTCTTTCTTGAGAATATATGAGGGCGTTTGGTCCCGTTATTTCAGAGAGAGTTTGTGTTGCTGCTCCATGGCTGAAGTCATGGCCTCAATGAGACTAACAGGAGTTTTACCAGCGACTGAAAATAAAACAGGGCTTTCTGGGAAACTAAGTGTTTGATGAAGGAAAAACTTCTTCCACTTAGGAAGTCAGCCTATTCTAATTGAGGTTCACTGAGCATATGCGCAACTGGAGTTTTACCGTGTATCTGGCTTATCATTGCTAAATTCACCTATCTTGTTAGCATGACCAGTAAGAAAAGAACAAAATATTACTCAACTAAAATTACAAGGCAGAAGAGTTTTCTGTACCGTGTTCAGTTTACATATGTTTATTTTGCATTCAGGGTCAGTGTTTCCTTCTATAAGCTGATTTTGCAATTTGCAATGAGATGTCTAAGTATGACCCGTACTGATTTTTTAAAAATTAATTTTATGGTGGTGCTACATCTCATACAGGAAAACAATCAGTGCCATGGTTTGGAGGTATTCCTACTTAGAGAGGCTTTTCATGTTGCTTTGCTTTTTATTAATCACCTTTAATACTGAAAACAATCTAAGCTGCACAAATATACTGCATCTTCTATAGTAGATGAAATAAATATATGATCAGTCATCTGAAAAACAACTCTTTATTTATTGTTAAATAATTTATGTAAATCTAATACTTTTGACTCAAACTACAGTGTTACGGAGGTTCTACTTCTGCTGTTTGCTTGTATGAAATATTGACATTTTGGGTTAAATAATCAAAGCAAGGTGATGCTATGTTAAAGCACAATTCAATTTTCACTTAAAGATAGAACATAATTCTTTATGATTGGTACAGTCCTTACAATACTATTGATCCTTTTCGATACTGTAGGGGAATCATCAAGGAAAACACATTTATGCGATTCTCAAAAGCCACAGATAATAGCATCTGGAATGCACACGTGATTGTATTTCAGGTCAAGGTTAAAAAAAATAAAAAGTCCCCAAAATTGCTATGTAGAAATGTAGAAGTCTCTAGCCAATGCAACAAGATCTCGTAACACTTTTACCAGGTTCAAAGGCATCTGCAGTTTGTAAGAAGCTAATTGCATCCTACACCAGCTGGGCAAAGGCATTTGAAAGCCATTTAAATCTGTGTACATACACAAATAAATAATTAGCATTTTTATAAAGCCTGCCTGGTAACTCCTTCATACATTTATAACCATATAATGTACTCTCCAGTAGGAAAATTTCACAGATGTTTTGGCTGGTGTTAGAATCTGGCACAATTGTTTCCCCAATTTTGCAAATAGCGTAGTCCATCCCGTGTTGTTGCCTGTCACATACATTTATTAAGCAGTATTGATTATCCAAAAGCTAAGATCACAATCAGGAAAAGAAAAAAAGCCTGGACAGGCAAATTTCTCTCTGCAGAATACAGCTTCACCACCCACCAAAGGTGCTCGTTGCTGTTTGGCGGTCTGCACCAGTGGACTCAAGTACAGAATGAACAGACCATAGATTCTTCATCAAAAAGCATTCAACGTTGCTGTCGTTACATATCCAAGGTAGCTGTAACAACACGAGCATCTCTAAGAAAAAGAAACTGAATTTAGGAAGTAAATTTCAAGTCCAAATATCTGAGAGCTAGAAGTCTGAATTGAGGAACAATTTAATATTGTCATAGTGCAAAACATCTTTGTGTCGTTGCTCCGCAGATGATTGGTGTTCTCAGCCAGCTGATCGTGGACAATATGGAAGTGCGGCGTTGGTTGTTTAAAGTGAATGATGAATCTGGAGGAAATGGCACTGCCTATTGTGATATTATTTTGCATTTGAAATGCTTCCACTGGGTTCAAAAGGAACGTCAGAGATACAGCCCTGAGATATGGAGTCAGAAGCGGGCCCATGTAAGTAAGGGAGGAGCAGGGTGTCTTGTTTGTTGTTGTGGCTTCTTAATAGTCCACTTGGCTTCTTCCTCACAGTTAATCTTTTCCCTGAGCTTTCATTTTAAGGCTTTGGTAAGAGTTGCTATCACAGAGACCAGACTGGCTTGTACAAAGCAATAGGTAACAGTAATTCAAATAAAACAGTTAACTATTCCAAAATATAAATGAATGCCTGTCATCCAACTGTGGAATAAGCTGGGTGTTGTAACACTTCATACATAGGCAATAATGTGCAAATTTTACACAGTGCTTTTTATCCAAAGTGGGAACGGGAACATGTATAAGTGGAAGTAGATAGGCAGAAGACCCTTACGTCTACACAGAAACTTGAAATTACTGAACAAAAGTCTTGGACTAATATAGTTGAACAGTACTAATAAATTTGAAATCACGTACAAACTGATTACTTCTTAATTTGGTTTTCTAAGGATTTTTTTTCCTGTACATTTTTCCTCAGTAATAACTTTTAAACCTGCCATCCATTTTCAGCTGTGTAAGAGAGAACACTCGAAGTCTCAGAGATTCTTAGACTCCTGCATGTTTGATTCACAGTGGGTGTTTGGGTAAGGAGAGAGATCCCATAAATGAACTCATGTACTAGTAGATTCCTAAGAAGCCACAAGATTGAGAAAGGCTGGAAGAAGATATATTTTAACCGCAGGAAAATCCATAGGAAACTAGACTTCATTAGTTCTGGCATTCAGAGAACTATTTGTAGTTTAAATATTCATTGGTATTTAAATGTGTTAATTTCAATAAGCATTTGATATTTCTGTATATTGTGCCAAATTCATTCCTAATGTAATGGTTTTAAAGCCAGAAGGAATGTATCCAGGAAGAATTGTTTCATTTACATAAACTACTCATTATAGCTCTTTTGGTTTTTTTTAATTCAATCAAAACTGTTTTGAAATTTTTGTTTGATTGAATTATATTGTATATTAAAATTTCAAATTGTGCCGATTACAGTTCTGTTGCATTTGACAGCTACAAAATAATTCCACGTTACACAATAGAGCTTATCATATAAAGCTGAAGAGCTGATTTCTCTGATCTTTTAAAGATCCCTCGCTCTGCGCAAGTCAAGCGGTATAAAGTAGCGCACTGGAGAGCCACCTCAGCGGGAGCGTTACCTGGCCACTGACCGGCCGCTCAGGGACATAAAAGCTAACAATATATCCAGATCCTGCTGCCACCATCTGAGTCAGTGGGACAGGAGAGAGGATTCACCAAGTCTAGTTCTTTGCTGGTAGAAATTCCCTATAGAAGTGCTATTTCCGAGCTTTATTATTAGCGTTCCTGTTTCTGTGCCTTTTTCACTCTCTCGTGGCTAAGTGACTCTGCGTAAAGGACATAGTGATAACGGGCTTCCTTTGGTTTCCCTTTTATACTGCATTTGCGTTGAGCTTTGACGCAACCAGGAATCAACCCATTAGAAGCTCTTAAATATTTGTTGGAAGTTGGAAAATACATACGGAATAACGTATTTGAGCTAATTTCCTAAAGTCAGCAGGAAAGCTTCCATAAATCCAGACCGGTATTAAAATGGGCTTTGGCAAAGTGTGAAACTTGCTGCCGTTTTGAGCATCTTGTTTGAATATGTGTGTTCAAATTTTTCTGCCTTCTGAGTTTTGCTCTCTTTTGTAGAACAGGAGACCTTTTTTATATATAATGAATTGCAGTCTCCACTGAGTATTACCATTGAGAGCAGAGGATTAAAATCACCCTTTGTTAAGGAATACCATTGTAATGATACGCATTTAAACATCAAAGCATTAGTTTATGAGCACAGGCATGCTTTAATGTCCTATTACAGTATGTAGACCTGGTTCTTTTGATAATGAAGACATTGTGTCATCGGCATAGGCTGCCACATACAAAACGTATGCTGGCAGGTTATTAAAAAATTCAGCTTCTTGATGAAAGACTATCCTGCAGGCTAAGAGTACAGTGAAAAGACTCTCCATTCTGGTAGAATTATTAGAAATGAGAATATGACTGTAAGCACTAAATTATGTTAATACTTACAAATAGCATCATTTGCATAGCAGTTTAAGACACGATACCCAGATTTTCCTCATTGGTATGTGGTAGGCAACAGATTAAAAATAATGTAGTTTTTGAGTTTGAACTGTGTAAAAATCTATTCCGTCTAAAAATGAGACTGATTTTAGATTCCTCATTTCAAACACAACGTTGGGCAAACAAAAATGCAGGAAAGGATTATCGATGTATTTCACCTCGTTAACTTAATGCAGCATCTGAGTTATCTGAACAATTATTTTGCACTGCATAAAGGGTAGAATTCACAAACTATGCTGAATGTCTTTGTACGGCCTTCATCCTACTGTGCGCTGCTGAAGCCTGTCAGCACGTAAAGAATTTCATCCTGAGGCCCAGATTCTAGTGATGATTCAATATCAAGAGAACTGCTGCCTCCCCAAGTGCACATTTGGCAATGGTGGCATTTGTGGAGACGTTCTCCAGTGTGAAAAAGAACATCGGGCTCTGGCGCCACTTACGTGCAAAAACATCAGTAAGTACTGAGAGACACCTTAGGAGTTTAATTGTATCTTGCAATGTGAGTGACGCTTGGAGGGAGCAAATGAATTCACAGATTTTTAACCGTTTAACATATAAGGCATGTGAAATGCTCTTATGCCATTCTCTCATGATTTTCCAATCTGTTTTCTGTACCAGTTCAAGCTTCAGTTAGTCTGTGCATAGCAAAAAATGTGTTTCTGCTACTGCTGGAGTAAGTGAAAAAAACAGTACGACAATTGCATGAGGGCCTGTTTGGAATATCTAGAGAAAGGTATCCACAATACTTATTAATATATGGCATTCCAAAGGATGCTAAGAAGCTGGGTATCTCACTCCTGTTGAAAGTCAGCAGTTCAGTTGTTTGGAAAATCTCACCTGTACTTATACAGACCCTTGCTGGGACACTGTATAAATTCGTGGAAGAGAAAACTATTGACTGTTATCGCTGACGCCGTCTCTGGCCTAGAGGGGTTCTGACCTGCAAATTGGTGGAGGCTGGGAGAGTGTCTGGGGAACGGCCGCACTTGCTCTCTCTTCATCCTTTCCTGGGCATCCACCTGTCACCACTGTCAGAGACAAGATTCGGGGCTAAGCAGATCTTATACAGCCGTACTTTCACGACCTTGAAGACAGATGCTCACTCAGAATTCAAGCTAAAGATTGGTGGAAAAATGGTCTACAAAGTATATGTGCGGCCTTTTCTTTTTGAACTGATACCAGGTTGTCGAAGTCTGTGGTGCCTCCTGGTCTCTGACCGAACCTTGGGACTTGAACTGCCGCCTCAAACTCTCAGAAGACTTGCAGTCCTCTTCTCTTTGAGAGGAAAGATGATATCACTTTCCTGATAGCGTTGTCTTTTTTCTTCTTTTAGCAGGTCCGCTTTTACATAAAATAATAAAGGTATATGCAGAGATCCTGTCCTCTTGTATAACTATAGAGCTCTTAATAGTATCTAAATCACTAGATTAAATTACTGATCAAATTAATTTTAGAATTATCTTTTATTACACTGCGACTCTTAATTAACCACCAGGACCAGCAACATGATGTGAGTTTACCTAGCAGCAATCCTAAAGATAACGAAGCTCAGACTGAAGATGGAAAAAAAAAGGATAAGCGCGGGGATAAAGAAGACAAGAGCTGAAAACACAAGACTAGAACAAGACAGAAAAACAAGCAACAAAACTATTCTCTCAATAAGCCATTATAGTTGGCCATAGCCACACAACCATTTCAAAACTCTCCATTAAATATCTGTTGTAGGAGAAAAAAGCTATTTAATGCGCTTGGGCAGCCTACTGTTTTAAATGTTAGAGTGTTTGAATCTTCCTGCCTCCAGTTGTGCCACAGTATTTTGTCACGGTTTCTTTTCCTCATGGACTATATCTTGGTTAATTCCCTAAAACGTGTAAGAGGAAATCAAAATCTTCTCAGAAGGTGACAAATCCGGGAAATCCAACTTTCAGCCTGAGTTGCAGAAGGCAGTGTTCAGACACTGGTTGCTGGATTTTGCATTGAGTGCTATTGGAAAATTACAATTTCAGAGGCCAAGATAAAATGCTACAAAATGCTGGGTGTTCCTTTAAATCTTTTTGGTCAGTTTTCAAAAGTCCTGTAATAAGTAATTAGATAAACTTTGTGATTATCTGAAAATCGGGAAGAGCGGTGAGATTTTTAATGGTTGAGAGAATTGCATCGGTTATAGGAAACCCCAAGCTTACGTACCGCATCGTGTTTCTTTACTGAAGTAGGGAATTCGAAGTAAAGAGCATACGTTTATAAACAGGTCAAAATAAAACCAACTGTAATACTGTCAAAGACGTAATTTTAGAAACGTGGCACTATGAACACAGTGTAGCTTCCTGGCACTGCTTTTTTCCTTTCTGCTACCTGTTCTCGTTTTCACCACTCCGATCCCCTTTTGTGACGCCACCAGCTTTGTTCTAGGGCAACGCCACAGATATTACAGAAACCAGAATAAATTGCAGGTGGTTGAACTGGTCTTCATCTAACACCTAAAGTCTACCGAAGGGGTTCTTAAGCAAGTTGTCTTTGCTGCTGCCCCTATTGTACGCACGCAATTGCAGGTGTGGAAATTTTTTCAGCCTGAAGAGGGCCAGAAACTCTGACAGATACACAGAAGGTGCATTTACAGCATTTCGACAGGCTTTTAAAATTTCTTCTAACTGATAGGGTGTTTAATAGGAAAAGAGACAGAACCCAAAGAGTTAAGGAAGAACTTGGTTACTGATAAAGCCTTGCAGTTGTGGGTTGTTTCCTAGTATGGGAAGAGCTTTGTCAACATAGATGTTAAATACTTTAAATGTTCCCTCTATCTGCAAGCAGACTGCAGTGCTTTTATTCAGCTTATTAATATATCTGTGTAGCTGCCATAGTGATGTCTCAGGTGATTCTTTAATTCTGAGTAAAATAAAGCACGATAATTGTATCCCTTGGTTAAATTAAAGCCATGATATCCATTCCTAAGACTTGCAATAATCAGATATGCAAGCTGTTGGTTTGTATGTCCTATTGATTTAATATGCTTCTAATCAGTACATAAAGCTATAGGCCTGCAGTGTTAATTTTTCATATGCTTACAAAGTACCCTTTGATTTTCTGTCACGCGTTAATTACAGCGTTTTGCCATTAAATAGGAAGCTTTGTGTAAACTAATTACTAGGTAATCATTGTCTACCGCAAGCGTGCTGTTTGTACCTTTTATTTTATTCTAAAAATGCACAGATCTCGCAGTCTGGAACCACTATACCTTCCAGCCATTAGCTCTCACTAATTCATAGCATTATTGTGTTAAGATTGTAGGAGTTGTAATTGTTGTGGTATCAGTGCTGTTAATTACCGGAGTAAACAGTTGAAATGGTGCCAAGGTCTATTGTACAAGGCAGAGGAAAGGAGGTTTAAATGTTACTTCCACCATCTGGGGACTGGAGTAGAGGCAAATGCTAGAAAACAGCAGTGAGGCAATATCAGAACTTCAGCTCCAGGGTTTTAGGCCATATGGATCCAGAATATTTTGAATCAATTGAATTTAAGTGCCAGTTTGTAGCAATAACAGCGTGGAAGGAGAGGATAAAGCAAGAGCACTAAAGAAATCTGAAATCCGTTAATGTTATCGCATCCAATAAAATGCCTGCTTGGATTATTTTAAAAATGTTTATTTTGCTAAAATCCTAAAAGTAACACATAGGCAACTCTGGGAATAAAAGAAGTTTAACTGTGTGTTGTTTGTGAAACACGAGGCAGGTTTTGTCTGACGATTCCTTTAGCGTTACAGCTCGGCAATTTAGATCAAATTCCTGGGAAGTGGCTGTGGATTATCTGTATGATGCCTTTTTTCTTTTTGAAGTCGCATTTTTGGAATGCATTAGAATCCTTTCTTTAGAGACACAAGCCAGAAAGAAGGAACAAATGAACAAAAGTGGACAAAATTTGTAGAGACTGCAATAGAGAAAAATAAATTAATTAGGGAAATATTATTAATCTGAGGGCATCTGAATTGTTTGTACATTCGCAGAGATCTCATTAAAATACAGAAAAGATGCATTCAAATATTACTTATCTCCTATGGTTTGAGGATTAACATCCCAATGTCCTGAACTTACAAATGCTGCATTTGAAATAAACTATGATAATTTTTTTTTTTTAAAGAGAGATTTTTGGAGATTATGACAATCACGTTACATTTTCTTTGCTCTGAAGGTAGATGTGGGGAACCTTGAAAAATGAAGGCTGCAACCTAGCAAAAGACATGCTTTCCTGCGTAAAATAGCAACGCACGTCGAGTTGTGGGGGTTTTTATTATTAAAAAAGCAAGCTATTTAATAAAATTGTCCTAATATCAAATTAACATGCTGTGCATAAACATGCAGAATTATTTGACAAGCTCATAGAGCTTTCAGGATCCTCTTTCTGTCTGATTTTCGGTAGCACGGGCTGTAGTGATTTTGTATTTGATTTCCCCGCATATATTGTTTTCCGAGATGACATCTACGAAGAGGCATCTCGCAGCATATTGCTGCTGCCCGTTTAGGAGTGTTGGGAGGAAACAGAAAGGATCTCTCTTTCTAAACAGTCCTGCTTTATTTATTTTTTATTGCTCTGTTAGCAGATGTTGAAGTAGTTCAGGGCACAATGTAAACATGTGCTTTTCAATGGAGGTATGGTAAATAGCAACGTATACAATGAACCAAGCAATTGGGAGGGGTTTTCTGGATTAGGTCAGTGGGGTTTTTTCTTCCTTTTTTTGTGTGTGTGTATGTAGCTGAATTTAGAATTAAAAGAAGTGCTTGATCTTTATATATTGAAATCCTCAGCGTGCAGAGTGACAGCATGAGCCAGAAGAGAAAACCATGGCCCCATGTGGTGTGAAAAAAGGAACAGCAGTTTAAGTGCTGGAAAGTTGAAAGAGAACTAACCTTCTTGTTCTTGTAGTCAAGGAAAGTGGCTGTTTTGTGCTTTTGTATTGAAGCATAGCATATGTGCCTCAGTTTGACAAAAAGCCTCTTGAGTCGAAGCAACCCGAGTCCTGTGTGCTGATCCAAAGCGAAGGCCGCGATAATGAGGGACGGGCTCTCAGGAAGCAGTGAGTAGATAATACTACATAAGTGGAGAATTCTGTGCACTGTTTTCGCCATTCTACTTAATGCAAGTCGCAGCCACGGTGAATCGCTTGCCATACAGCTGAAATGGGCCATTAGCTATCAGGGAAAATTGTCTTTGCTACTTTCAGCAGATGGAGCAAATATTTTACAAAGCAATTTTACATACGAAAAACATTTGTGTTACTTGGTAATGATGGCTGTTTTACATGATGTTACCTTCTATCAGGACATGCTTTTCCAGCTCATGGAAAGCAAAATTGGCACTTTTTAATTTTAAAATTTGCAGTTAACAATTAAATGCCTGGGCTTTAAATCAGGCTGCAAACTTTAAGTAGATAAGGGTGTTCAGTGTATCACTTCCAAAAACATTGCCATTTTTATAAACCTCTCAGATTGTTTTGTTCGGTGTGGTAGATTGTGGTTCTGGCCAGCATGTACCTGTCTGAATTAGAAAAAATGTCAAATCGGTTTAATTTGCAAAATAGGAAATAATGAAAGTTATTTGGACAGCCAGACAGCAGTCACTGGACTCTGCCAATATTGCCCTGTTTGCTGGTGTCGCTGAGAACGTCAGAATAAGCTGGGCTGGACCGATTCGCATCAGATCAACTGGAATAAGTTATCATAGCTCCACTGATCGCAATATAAAGGATATACTGCATAAATGGTATGAATTGTCATGGTGCCATTGAAGTGGCATAAATTGCCATAGCTTCATTGACTTCAGCAGAGATGTGGCACTTTGTATTGCTGAGGATCTGTCGGCTGATTTTATTCTTCTCTGGCCCAGTCAGCTTTACTTACTTGGAGTTACTTTCTTCACTCTATTTGCTTGCAAGGTCTAAATAATTTCCTTTCAATCTGATTTTTAGCTAAAAAGCCCTGGGTCTTTCTCATGCATTCTGCTCTGCAAGCTCTTTCTGTCCGCAGGTCTTTCTTCCTCTTTCTAAGTCTATTTCTTCTTTCTTTTTATTTTACTTTCCTTTTCAACAGGCTTTTCTTTGCTGACTGATGTGTCTCGAGTAGATTTCCTACCAGTGCCTTCAACATATGCCACATTTGGTCCTTATTTTTTGTTGCAACTGCCATTCTAAGAAAGCCTTTCAAAATTCAGCTTGCAGAAGGGTGAGAAAGTATTTTATATTTACTGGTAAAAGGTATCAATTTTTTTTAATGCTTATTCATTGTTATAAAAAGGTGCAAAACAGATTTGGATAGATTTAAAGATTCCTACACGATGTAAACAGTACTTGGGCTGCCCCTTTTTTACTGGTACTAAGAAACATCAGCTGAAAGATTTGAACAAATGCTCCCTGTTTCCATTGAGCCTATGATTCTGAATTGGTTTGGGCCACATCAAGAGATAAAACATTGGTAAGCTCTGCTGGAGATACCGTCCAATTTAAATGAAATTAGCCTACCGAGCACTGATCCTTTTAAAAGGTTTAACTTCATGAGCGAATGTTGGAACCGGGCTTGAATTTGCCTACTAAAACTCCCTATAATCAGGATTATTGCCTTTTTAGAGCTTACAGTTGCAAAAAAACTTCAACTAGAATTCCAGGTGCTGATCCTTAAAAAGCGGTTGCCCGACTCCCTTCTGTGAACACCTTGATTATCTGGGCATTACTTCTTAAAAGCACTGTTATGTTGGGTTTGATCTCACGAGAACGTTTTTCAGATTTTCTTGAGTTAGTTATTTCTTTAAAAGCCCCTGTCTTCTTTCTGTAAAGCAACTGGTTTTGATGCACGTATCCTTCACAGTCAGCGAGTGCTGAGGGTGCTTTGAATCAGATTCCCAGAGTGGTGGGGGTGGGAAGGGCCCTCTGGAGATCACCCGGTCCCACCCCCTGCCAGAGCAGGGTCACCCACAGCAGGTGGCACAGGAACGCCTCCAGGCGGGGTTGGGATGTCTCCAGAGACGGAGACTCCCCCACCTCTCTGGGCAGCCTGTGCCAGGGCTCTGCCACCCTCACGGGAGAGTAGTTTTTCCTCATGTTCAGACAGAATTTCCTGTGTCACTGGGCACCACCGAGAAGAGCCTGGCCCCATCCTCCTGACACGCACCCTTTAGATATTGGTGGGCATTGATGAGATCCCCTCTCAGCCTGCTCTTCTCCAGGCTGAACACCCGCAGGGCTCTCAGCCTCTCCTCAGCACAGAGATGCTCCAGTCCCTCATCATCTTGGTAGCCCTGAACTGGAAGATGCTCCTGAGCCGGGCGCTGTGCAGCTGCGTTGCCCTAACAGATGCTCTGAGTTTGTCTTGTGTTCAAGTCCCCTTCAAATGCTATTTGACCTTATTTAAGCAAGAAACGCTGGGTCTGTTGAGGAAGTACCGCAACGCTCTTGCCTGTCCAGTGTCCATCATGTGGACAGAGAGTAGCAGCATATGACGTTGCTGTGTGTATAGATGAGGTGAAAGGAGACTGTGTCTTACCAGCAGCCTCCATTGGTGAGCCCGGTAAGCGTGCCCATCAATGCACTGCAAAGTTTGGAAGTTCTGCTTGATTTTGCACCCCCTTTAGGGAGCTTTCTTTCACAACCGCATGTAATCCTTGAAAACAGCTCTGTCTGAAAGGAGATACGGCTGTCCCCAGCACTGGTCCACGGAGCTGGCGCGGCTGCCCTCATGTCCCTCAGAATTGTTGCAATGGAAAATTGTGTCCCAGTTGACGTGTCCAAAGTTTAATTTTTGCTTATACAAGCTTGGTTACAGCACTTGCAAATGCTTCTACATGTCCAGCGGGGATTATCGGGTTTTTTCCCAGTAATTTAGCAAAAGCTTTCAGGCAGCCATTGCATACCTTCTCTATTGTTTGTTTGGTTTTATATTTCTGTTTAAATTACACAATACCCAAAGTCATTAGATCTCAGGGATGAGACCCAGCGTGACGGAGGTATCGCTGAGTGCACTGGCAGGTGCAAACTCATTTGTGGGTCCGCAGCTCCATGACATCCACCATGGCTCAGATCCTCTCTCCAAAGCTGCGTTTGTTTTCGCTGCGCAATGAACCACCTCATCTTGGGACTTCTTGGCTTAGCAATATTTCAACACAAATACAAACCAAGATAAGGCCAATGGATATTTATTTGCTCGCTGCTCTCTTGTTTTAGTCAGCTGAGCTATCAAAAACCTACATTCCTCCTTAAAGGTTTTAAGGGAATGAGCAGTTTAAGACCAGAATCTGGGTAAATTCTGAACTTGGATCTTGCAGTTTATGTGGTCCTTTGTTTGAACTGTCAGGTTAAAGACCGTGCTGCTTGGTGTATCGATACGCTAACTAAAACAATTTTTTAGCATCTTTTCTGAGATGTTTAAAGTCAGCCACGCATACTTTTCTCTTTAGTATATGAAAGGAGCCCACGTAGCCCAGATCAGCATCATTATCTAAGCACCGCGATATTTTTAAGGCATTTTTTTCTCAATTCCATGTGAGGTAGGGACAGCAATTGTCCCCCTCTCATGGCTGGACAGCTGAGACGCAGACAGAAAGTCGCTTTCCTGAAGTCTCAGGCAAACTGCCTTCAGCAACATATCTAGGTCTCCTGTACGCAAAGCCGATACCCTAAGCATTGGCCCATCCTCCTCATTCTGGTAGATAAGTCGCAGTAAGCTGATTTTGAATTTGTCTTTTTGATTACGTCACTTTATGCGCTTCATGACAAAGCCCATCTCTTCAAACTCACTGCTCTGGAAAAACACATTTTTATTTATTTTTTTTTCCCTATTCTTAGATGTTAGCCATCAGGTTTTATCATGTTCCTCCAGAGCTCAAGATAATATGATTGTGGCTTAGGACATTGCCGAGATCAGAGGATGGCTGGTCATCTTCTGAAGCAGGGGAGGCTGAAGAGAGAGCGCGTAAAACAGAAGCAAAGAGACCCAGGGGAAGCAGGCGAATGCTTATGAAGCAGCAAGAGAAGGAGCCTGAAGCAATAGAGTCAGGGTCCTTGCACTTTATATGCTTGTGTACTTCTGGGACATTTTTGAACAGTAAAAGCAGTCAGTTTCTGTATTTAATGGGGTTGTTTTGTGTGTGTGATAATATAGTAAAGAATTTGAAACTAGGAAAAAAGCTAGCTTATCTCCTATAGCATGGCTAATCAATTCTACCAAAGATAGAGGCACAAATACACTCGTGAATTTATGTTCCAGATTGGAGAGTGTTAAAGGGTATCTCCCGCTCTAGAAACGCTTTTGGTTGATTATTCCTCCTTTTGTTTTTTGATAACAAAATGGTGTTTGGATTGATGTAACGGCTTAAACATAGAGTCAGTAAAACTATTTCTGGCATATGTGACTCTTTCAATATGCACAGTTACAAAATATAAACAATGTAGAAGTTATTGACTGCTGGTATTGATCCCTAAGCAGTTACCAAGTGCTTAGCATTTTCAGTTGCCAGATCAAATTATTGATATAAATTATAATGAAATAGATGCCATGCCAAAGGCGGGGGGGGGATTGTCTTTCAGAGGAGGACAGTTTTCGATAGGAGGGAAGAGTAGCAAGTAGAAAAATTAAAAAAGGCTTCCTGACTGTGGGTAAACAGTAACCACATTTTTTTTTTTTTTTGCCTGTTGGAGGCCTGGTTTTTAATCACCCCACAAGCAGTTTTCATTTCTGTAGTAAAATTGCTTGTGGTTCTATTTAATTTGTTTCTGCAGGAGCCAGCTTTGGTGAAGATCTCCCAGGAGCTGCCGGGCCTTTTAGCACAGCACGTACAGCCAGTCAATGAGAAACGATTCCCTACATGGGAAAAATTCCTCCAAACATTTCTTAGTCAAGGTAAATAAGACTACAAAGTCACTGTTAAGTGTTATAAGGAGTAATTATACCATATTGTATGCCATATTCTTGTTAATCTTGGGCCCATTTAAATATTTCTCTCCCTTTATTTCTCCATTATGCTTCAAATGTTCATTTACAAATGAATTACAGGCAACTATTCTATCATTCATATGGCCCATCCAAGCACTTAACCTATATTAATCCTGGATTACCTTTTTCGTGTGATTCTGAATCAATAAGCACCAACTCCTTAATCCTGGGTTACTGTACTGGAGGCCGTCGCATTTCGCAAAGGGCTTTGAGGAATGCTGGCACGTGGGTTTCCACATGGGTAAATGGGAGAATATTTCGTCGTTGTTAGGTGTTGGTGAGCAAACAGCTGCAAGACTCGCTTTTCCCTCCTGTAGGACCAGGAAGGGAGCTGTATGAAACTCTGGATGCTACACACATACAATGCATAAACTGAAACGTGCTCATAACCTTTAACTGGTTTGGAGAAGAGCTGAGCTTTCTCCCCAGTTTTTGCCTTCCAGGCAGGTAGTGTCACCACTGAGGATCGGGAATGCCGTGCCGAATTGTCCCTTACCAGGACATTGGCACAGACTCCTCGTTAGACCATTGCCGTGCTCTTTCTTGCCCTCCAACCAAAGGAATATGAACAAGTTCCAATCTGATAGCTGGATAGTTTTGTTTGCGTGTGCCGAGCCCTCAGCGGGGCTTCCTGCATTAAACCCGCTCATGGCACCTTTGGATCAAAGCTGGCCAGTACCCAACTGGCCTAGAGCTCAGAAGGGAGCCCGCCTGTGTCCGTAAGAGGCAGTGCAGAGAAAACCCTTGTCTGATCGCGGCATATCAGTGTATGTGTGAGTCAGCGTTGCACACGTGTGTTGACATCCTATATTTGTATGCCAGATTTTGAGTGGAAAAGACACAGTGTTTCTGGTTGGGCAGTGAATTTCTGTGGTGATTCTGCCCTGCCATCGTTTTGTGTTATATATAATGGATATATATGTTTCATGCATTTCTTTATCTGTGGAAGAGACAAGGATGATTCAAAGCTTTGAAAGTGTTTTTTGGAAAAATAATGCCAGTTAACATATATAGGACCAATTTTTATTACATATTATTTTATTGTAACTAAATGACTTGTGGCATTATATGCAGTAAAAAGGCAAATCCAGAATGCCAGCCGGTGTTCTTTGTGATTTTCTTATGGGCAACCTTGCAAGAAGTTGTCATGTACCAGCCTTCCCATCTCCACACCAAGTTCCTCCTCCTACCAAAAGGCAGATTACTTATTTTAGACCCTCACATGGATGGGAATCTCCGAGATAAATTCACAGCAGGAGATACAACTTCCTCGAGGTTCCAGCATTGTATTTCACTGCTGTTCTGGGCCTAGCATTTAGCTGGGCTGTGGGACAGCCCAGGATTCATTTATGCTACCCAAGAGCATGTTTCTCCTGTCAGATATGTAATATATCCAGTTTGTAACTGCTCGCAAAGCATCTGCAGCTCAAAAGCCACTGGTTGGACTGTACGGTGCTATAGTAGATGAGATATATTCTTTCTCTTCAAAGAGATTCATGGGTTCTAGCTATGCTGCTCACATTACATTTATTTACTTACTGTATCTCCATAGCAGTCCTCCCTGCAATGTCGGAGCACAATAGGAGCTGGATGGTTTCATTCTGTGCACTCTGAAGAGCATCGCGTGTGAATTTGATTACTAGCTTAACAGCTAATTCATTTCTTACTAGGTGGTGTGATAGAAGCCTTCCCGCTCTCAGAAAATGTCACAAACCTTACGGTGGATGTGCTGATAGAGCCAACAGGCGAGATAAAGATAGTGTCATCTGGAGACCAGCTCCATGCTGAAGGTCCTTTGCGGTCATCTGGCACTACTATTCCACAATGTTCTGTTGATCCAGCAGTTCTCAATTCGCTCTGCTTAAAAATTGGAGAAACCTGTAAATCTAAAGGAGTGCTTGGCTACTTCTCTGTTGATTTCGTGACTTTCATCCATCCACAAACCATGGAGCAGCAGGTGAGTGGGGCAGACCTGTTACTTCACGCTGTCTCCTTGAGATCAAGAAATGTCTGCTTTCCGACTTGATCCCAACAGATCTCTCAGCAGAAAGCTTTGCCCTTTTGAACAAACTTCCCTTCTAAGCCAAAAGGCATGTGGAGTAAAGCCCGTGGTTATTCTAACAATAGTATAACTTTTAGACCTGATGTGCCAGGTGGACCTGAGGAACCTTTTTCATCAGCCTGAAGAGTAACAACCCAACAAAACCTGGAGGGCTGCTTTCAAAGCTGAGTGATAAGAAAATAATATTTTAATTTCTTCTAGTGGCTTTTCTTTCCCTAAAATAAGTGCATTCCGCATTAAGCTGGTAATTACAGACGATGGTCTTATGGCTAAGATGATTAGATTATTTTAGATTCAAAGTGTTCTGAATCTCTTGTATTTTGCTCTTTAAAAATAATTACAGAGATTATTGTACGCTTTTGAGTAAACCAGTGTCTGTAAGAAGGCAGATCTGAGGTTTGAGGATGAATCTAAGGAAGAGGGGATACTGACAATTTCTTGTAGCAAAAAGGATAGCAGTGATGAACAATTTGGTTTACAGCATAATGGCTAATTTACGGAGAGCGTGGTAATGGAAAGCAGTCCCTTCCCGTGTCTCAGCCCTGGGTCAGCCGTTCCTGTCTCTGAGCGGGTACAGAGCAGCTGGCCGTGGGGTATCGGCTCATTGTGAATGAAAAGGAAAACACGCTCATTCAAACCACTTTGGCTCTCCATTTCGCTTGTGGCCCGAGAGAATAAGTTACTGCAAGACAGACAGACGCGATCTCACACCAGATACAAAATTATCCCCCAATATCAAAGTGCAGACCGAGGTCAATGTGTGTCACGTGACAGTGCATATGGTTAAAGATATTGTTGCAGGGATTGACGTGAACCTGCGTCGCTTCCTGGATGTAGGGGGCTGGGAGCATCTACATCACCTCACTTGAGGGGCAGTAGCTTCTAAAAATGTGCCCATGCGATAGCTTAAGCTGTTTATCTCTAGCATAAATGTTCCTGTGGAATTCCCTCTGTAGATTCTTGTCCTAACGAGTTTTCCACGTGGGCTGCACGGGCTGCTGAGTGGTTTTATCAGAGCCCTTTTGGTCTATCAAAACTCTGAGGCTTCCTGTACGCCTGGTATCGAGCAGTCTTGAGAGCAGAGCATTTTAGAGAATGAAATTCCAAGGTTAACGCTTTGAATTACCTAGACAGGAAAATGCTGCTAGGAAGCCCGTGCAGTTTTGGAGTGCTGGAGCACCGTGTGACTTACGTCAGGCGTAACTGAACAGAATGGAAGGGACTAAATAAATGCTTTCTCGTGGAATTCTGCCCAGGAGAGTCTTTTGTGTAGATGAGTAATGGGGTCTTTTCAGAAGGTAAAATCAGAACCACTCAAGTGACCCTAGTCCTCCCTGCCGGTGTTTACAAGCCTATCAGCAAAACCTCATAGTCTGCTGTATCAGAACTTTGACAACATAAAAAGTAATATAATAAATCAAGAGCGCAGAAGGGTATTGGCTCCAGAATCTGCTGTTGCCTACAATGGATGGCAGGGAAGCAGAGGAGAGGTGGCCACTGTCCCTTATAATCCATAACTGAACTTCCAGACCTTCTAAGTGGTGGAGGATGCTGTCCCAACACATACTGCTTTCAGTGCCAAGGAACAAATAGGTAAGAGAATGGGTTTAAAGAAGCAATTTAATCCCTGGCATGAATGTTGATGATCAGCCTTAATCACAGTTTGTAACAAAATACTAACTTCGCATGTTTCTACGCTAGAGGAATCTGGAATTTGTTTTATTCATAAGGTCAGATTTCTTCGTCACAATGTAATCTACTAAATTCTTTCACCAGTCAGACACTATGAAAACCAAATGA
The DNA here is from genome assembly GCF_963924245.1 of Chroicocephalus ridibundus. Classification (NCBI taxonomy): domain Eukaryota; kingdom Metazoa; phylum Chordata; class Aves; order Charadriiformes; family Laridae; genus Chroicocephalus; species Chroicocephalus ridibundus. Next base: position 48,435,233 of record NC_086292.1, read on the forward strand.
AGGGCATTATTGGATACCGTATTCTGATTAAAAATATTTCCATGAGCTTAAAAACAGTGAAGCCAGGCTTCCCATAAATTTGTGCTCTGGAGTTAAGTTCCCACCTGTTCTCCAGCTGAACTCTCCCTGCAGCCTTTCCCATTGTAAAGCCTCTTTCCTCTGTCCACTTACTTATTTTAGGAATCTCATGGGAGTTTAGTATATTTGATGCTCTTACCTTCTTCCAAGTCTGGTTGATATTGGCCAATAGGATTGAATATTATGGCAGGCGTAAAAACCTAAAGCATAACGCCAGATTAAAACAGATGAAGTAAAATCTGGGTGAAGAGATTGAGCTTTCAGTGTTCTGGTAGTGGCCTTGTGTTCAAAGACTAAAGAAAATGAGATAACTTTTAGAGAAGATAAAATCCTTATTGTTAGTGATGAATAGTATTGTTGAACTTACCAGGTACAACTATACAAATTAAAAATTGGCATGTGGATACGGATGCCGATTCAAGATCTCAGCATCCAGTCTCTATTTTTTTTTTCTTGTATTTTCAATGCATCTCATTGTTTTTATGCTCGTTTTATATTGTTTTCTTCTACAATCTTCAATTAGGAGACCTTAAAAAATGTTACGCTGTAAAAGGGAACATGTCCGTATTCAGTGGGCTGGGCCACGTGGTACGGGTGGACTTTGCGAAGGTGGTGTGGCCGAACACACTCAAATCCCTTTGGGCGTCCGTTTCTCCTACGTGTCTGACAATCACAGCTTGTATGGTGTGAGGAAAGGCTTTAAACACAGGGCTTGTATTTAAAACCAAAGAGTTAGCATATGGTATCTATTGGCAAAAGCTGGCTCTTTGGCAGGGCTACGGTAATTGTATTCCATTTTAAACTCAGAGAAGGCTTAAAATCAGGCTTTTGGTTACTGATAGCACTGTAGGGTGACTGTGGTAAACCAGAGACTTGGAATAATGTTAGCTTTGAAATACAGCTCACAGTTACATTTGACTCCCAAAACGTATTTACGCAGGCGCTGTGATCAGAACTGCCGATAAGCCATAGAGTTGCTTTATGTAAAGTTCCGTGTAAAGTTGCTTTAAAAAGATTAAGGGATGACATTCTTGAGAGTTTTGCCAATTGCTTCACTCAAGTCAGGAGTTCACCCAAATGCAGAAATGCTTCCTAGATTATTAAGGTTGGAACACTTCCTGGCATGAAGATGGACGTATTAAATCAGCCATTTCTTGTGGCCTCGTATTATTCCTGGCTGTTCTGGCTTCATTTTCTTCCCTTGTTTCTAATTGACTCTACCTTAATATTTCCTATGTTTGTCAGCATGTACCACAACTTTAACATTATTTAAGCACAGGTTTTAAAATTTAACTAGATGCAGAGGCAATTAATGATGCCATCTGTCTTGTGAGAGAGAGATTACACAAAAGATTGTGCTTCTGAAAGCACTATTTTTTTGGCAAACAAGAAATCCTATTAGACTCTCAGAACATTTGCTCACTAATTTCAGAAGTGCCCACTTTAATGTAGTAGCTGAAAGGCTCAGATACATTTCCTGGAAGTACAGCATGTTTACGCATTCTTTCAAAGTTATATTTTATGGAAAATATCAACCGATACATGATATTTTCAGTAAAACTAAAAATTAAATATATCATTGAACATCTGTTACCAATACAGTCTGAGTATTTAAACACTTAAAAATCCCTCAAACCTTCATAAAGTTACGTGCTACATAAATACAACTCTTTAGGAAATGTGAAGGGCCAAATAAGTGAAAATGTATTTCCGCCGTTGCGTCCTGAGCGGCTGTACGCTGCAATCCGTCTCTTCACATCTACTTCCCCTGTGCACTCGTGCGAAGGGTCTTCGGAGCAGAGGAAAGAAATGCGCGTACTTTGAGTTTCAGGCTCTTCATCTGAAAGCCTTTAAAAATCTGTATGTCATAACCATAAAATTAATCTTGATATGAAAAACGGGGGTATTGCTTGTATTTTTAGATCGCTACTGTTAGCGAGTCTTTTCCTTCAGTGTGCTTTTCTCCCGTTGCTGTCTTCCTTTGGAGCACTAGTAGCAAAGAGACTCCGTGTGAGGGATATGGAATAAAGCCTGTCTGTCAAACGCGTAAGTCAACGGGAAGCCAGAGTGAATGTAGAAATGAGAAAGTAATCTCGCTTTGGGTCACTGCAGAGTTTTGTGTCCGTCAGAGGCACAGCGATATCTTTACTCTTGCAGTTCTTGCGGTCTACAGTGACCAAAATGTGACAAAAGTGCTGCTGTCCTCAGGCCCGCAGGAGCTGGGCGATGCTGCAACCTTTCAGATGTAAGATACTGCCTCCTGTTTCCACTGGGCTTTCCATGTGCTTCTCCTTGGTACCCAGGTCTCGCCCAGCTCCCTTTCCTTCGTCCTCACAGGGGAGATTTCCTAGCTGGCCTGTTTGCCACCGCTTCTACGTACAGCAAGTAATTCAGAGATGGCTGCAGATTGCATTGTCCTCCATCTACACATAGCTCTTCCTTAAATTAGGATAGAACTGGAGGAGGTCGCAGTTTGCAACCAACAGCATGGAGGGTAGTGCCTGTAGGAGGATCTAACTCCTGTCTGATAGTCTTCGCACCTGTCTGTCCCGCGGTCTGCTGCGCGTTGTACTTCATTTCTTGCATTTCATTGTTTATTTCGTGTATAACTCTGAGGCTGAGGTCGGAGCGGCAGTGCTGGGTTAGCTGGGGAAGGTGGCGAGGCAGAGCCTGCCGCTGCCTCCACTGCTCTCCGCACTGCCTGCCCCGGAGCGCGGCGTGGGGCACCCGCGGGATTATGCATCGGCTGCCACAAGCTGCCTGGCTGCGAGCGCCCCGGCAGGGGTCTGAGGGGCAGAGAGAGCTGGGGACTTGGCACAAATCTCTGTTTGCCTCGGGATTCTATTTCTATTTTAGTTCTAAGCATCTGTGATTTGCTCCCGAGGGAAAGGGAGATGGAGACGTGCTGTTTTCAATGTCTTGGGGGAAGAAGTGGAGGAGAAAAATTAGGTGCATAACTTGGACTGAATTGCTTCTGATTCCCACTCTGTTTTCCAAGACTGATCTTTAAGAGCAAGGCCTTGACCCTTCCAAGGGAAGACTTGCACCGTATTGACTGGATGCTGCTCAGATCCCAACTTATCAAGGAGCTGCACCTAAATAAGTCCATTTAATTGACTGGGACTGCTTGAATGTGTGAACTTACTTATGTTCATAGATCTGTGGACAGATAATTTGGAGAAGCGGGGTCGTAAGTCACCTCTTCCACCGGTCTGATAGCTCACGCAGCCCCGTACCTCTTGCAGCAATAGTGAGAGAACACCGGATTAAGTTGTTCCGTGTGGGCACGGAGGAAGAGATGAGGCGGAACATACCGAAAGGAGAATTATAGAGCCAGGAAGGTTTAGGTGGGCATTCTCCCTCCGTTCCAGTCACAGGTCTGGGGTTTGGATGAGCAAATTGGAGCAGAGTCCAGGTGTCTCTGAAGGCCGTCGGGCAGCTCTGGCCTTACAGCTGAGCTAATTGAGGGATGGTTCCGGCGGGATGCATTCTTCCCTATGCACGTACGCGTTTTAAAATTTCTCCAGACAGAATGTAGCATTTTCTATGTGTTATTTTCAAATAAGAGCCAGCATATTTTCATTACCCATCTTATATTCAGCAGGACAGAGGTTAGGGCCAGTTCTACAGCCCTAAAATTGAAGCTTTTGGGCCAGCACCAGACCATCCCAGCAGCTGCCACGAGGTGGCAGCCGGATAAGATCCTGCCTGCAATGGCTGCTGAAATAATCAATTGTATTGTGAATTTTAAAAAGTCATAAAAAAAGCTCTCTTTTCAACGCCCAGGTTGCATTAATATTTTGACAATTGCCATTTTTACAGTGTCATTCAACCACTTCTTTAAAAATAGCGGGTGTGCTCTTTACAGTAACGCAAACATCAATACTAGATGCAGATAAAACGGTTAAACTGGAGAAAGAAAAGCTATAATTTAGTAACTCTTTAAGAATTTATGTTTCCTTCCCTTCTCAAGTTTACGTTTTAAAGCTGAAGCATTTTTATGGCAGTTGTAAAGAATTACACTGTAATTGTGACTTTATTCACTTGAGATGTCTTTACCATGAAGCGCAGGCTCTTCAGCTGCGCGCGCTGAAGGAGAGAGTCTCCTGGTAGCACTTGGCAGCCTGTGGAAAAGGGAGCAATTCCACACTTCATCGTATTTCCTTGGACAAACAGCCAGTAAGTCTTGCAAGATGTATTTCTTTTTTTTTTTTTTTTTTTCCCAGTGATGGGATTCTGGAAAGTCCTAATCTGTGCTTTGCTTAGCTTAATCTAGAACCACTCTTAAGAATATCTAAAATCTTTCCTACTGCCTCTACCTTTTTTTTTTAAAAAAAAAATCATAACTCATAGTAAAAACCTAGATCTGGTTATCTTTCAACTTTGTTGTTTGAAAATCCAATTTCAGTTCTAAACTTAACAAGTGAGCTCTGTTCCACTTCAATTTCTGAACACACAAGTGTCCTGGAAGTCCCCAAAATCTCCAGTTAAAGCTCCTTGTGTTATGCTAAATTCCCATGCAGTCCCCCCAGGATGTGGTGCCTACAATCATAAATACCGATGATTGCAGACATGCCCTTATTGTATATCCTCAGAAAATGAGGATGGCCTCAAGTAATAGATATTTGTTAATCTGTATGATTGTCTCATTCTTTATCTTTACTTAAACTTCACCCTTGCACAGGCCTTCTCCAAACAGCTCCTGATTTACTGGAGGAGATGGTAATTCATCTGGCTATTAACTGCTTGACCTCCACTGGCATTGCTTTATAAACCATGGAGATATATTCATAAAGAAATAATAAAAAAAATAAATACCTAAACCAACACCACAGCTCAGATTTTCAGGGCATTCTAGCAGCTTTTGACACCAATTTTATATTACTTCAAAGGAAAACCTGTTGCAATCCAACAGATGTTACTGGAGAGCTGCACCTGCACGAACTTTCTCGCCTGCTAAGAGAAGAACAGCCCAAACTCATAAGTAGGTCTGATGTTTCGCTTGTTCTGCCTGTGCTTGGAGCTCTGTGGAGCTGAGGACTGTCTTGAAGATTATGTGCCACAAAGGTGGAGTTGGGTTGGTGTTTCTAAGAAATGTTTTCATTCAGTTTGCGTGGTTGGGTTTGGGGTTTTTTTGAATAGGCTGCAGGAACAGCTACTGTTTTATGTCCTGAGACAAAGTGAAAAGCCTTTAATCAATTTCACTAGGTTCACGTTTCTGCGCGTAAGGGGTTTTTTTCAGTTAAAGTCTGCCACAGACAGGAATGTCACATCCTGCTTGTTTTACAGCTCTGTTGGTGCTGAACTGGGAGGATTCTCCTGCCTTTGAAACGGGAACCTTGCTGGGAAGCGGTGTTCCCTGCTCCGCTCTCGCACCAGGCGTTGCTGGAAACTGTATCGAGATCCGTTCCTCACTGCTTTTTTCTGATGCTGGGTACTTTTTCGTTAGAGACCGTGTAGGGCCGCTCTTACCTTTTCCCCCCTGACTTCTCTATCGGTTTTAACTGCTTCTACCTTTCAGTTTTCAAAGGCATTAATAGCGGGAGCCTGCCTGAGCTCCCCCTGGTTAGTAGTGGTCATGTTGAGGATGATGAGCGCCCTTTTAGTTGCCATACATAATCTAGTGCTAGAAAGTACGCAGGGAACCAAAGAATATGTGGGCAAAGCCTTCAATCCGATCCCAGCGATGGTGGGGAGCAGCGCTGGAGGTCTGTACGTGACGCTGCCTCTTCCTCGCGGAGTGTTCTGTGCCTCTCACAGCAAGGAGAGGAGGAGAAGAGCTGTCTGTGGAATCAAAAGTTTCCATCATCCTTCACAGAGACTGTTCTTTCAGTTGAGGAGTCGTGTCTCTGTTTGGGGTGACCGGCGCCACCTTTGTTAATGCTGCTTTTTCCACCATACCCTCTTTTCTGTGCCTGCCTCTGCTCACACGCTGCGTGATGCGTCACTAAGGCCGGCCGGCAGCACCAGGACGGCAGGACTGGAAGGAGCAGCCGAGCTGAGAGCTTCCCGTGCTCTGGTGTTTTAAAGTGGCAAAAGGAGCAGAATCACAGAACTGCCGGGGTTGGAAGGAACCTTTCCGATCACGGAGTCCAACCATCAACCCAACTCTGACAAAACCCGTCACGAAACCGTATCTCTAAGCACTGTCTACCCGTCTTTTAAATCCCTCCAGGGATGGTGCCTCAGCCAGTGCCCTGGGCAGCCTGTTCCAATAACCCTTTCAGTGTAAAAATGTTTTCCTAATATCCATCCTAAACCTCCGCTGGCGCAACTTGAGGCCATTCCCTCTTGTCCTATCTCCTGTTCCGTGGGAGAAGAGCCCGACCCCCCCTGGCTACCCCCTCCTTTCAGGGAGCTGTAGAGAGCGAGAAGGTCTCCCCTCAGCCCCCTTTTCTCCAGGCTGAGCACCCCCAGCTCCCTCAGCCGCAGAAGAGAGAGCAATAGGTATGTCTAATTTATGTTGCCCAGATTGGTCATGGTCGTGAGGTGCTCAGCTCGCCTTGATGTAACATTAGATGTTTTTCTCAGTTCATGGTCTTCTCCATGTCTGCTCCTGGTGGCAGCTCTGGCCGTGCTGATGTAGCTCAGTGCTCTGCATGCCAAACAGCACGGTCAAAGCAGTGGAAATATGTGATCATAGCATAAGCTTGGTGGCACCCTCACAGAAAATGAGAAGTCATCGACTGTGGAATCCACCTAATTAGAATTCCTTAGACACAGATCTAAAGGATTCTGGTGCTGTTTTCTTTGTTTATTATAATTAATTTTAGGTCATTACACTCAAGGGACACCTGCTAACTTCAATACGGTCAACATGTGCTTAGTGTGATGTAATGGGCTACCCCTTTCCATTTGGGAATAAATATTGATATATTATTGGTGAAAGGTGCCAGGCTGACAGAGCCAGCACACAGATGTCCGCTGCCTACTTCCAGAAGAAGAGGCTATAACCGCTGTAACCACCATCATCGCTGTAACCACTGTAAGCGGCTGCACGGCTGCTGTCGTCACACGGACGCACCGGCCGGACTCAGGCCTGCCGAACTTCCACCCTTGCTTAAAACTACCACAAATGTTGCCCGTTATTAATTGCTATAATTTTTCAAAGAGCATTTGTGACCTTCAGGAACTGGAATGGGACATAGAAATTGTTCCGTCAAAGGATTCAGCCAGCTAGGGCTGCATTTGAGCTAATAAAATGGGGAAAAAAAATTATCCTGTTGCCAATCCCATGAAAATAAAGTTAGTGCCGTTGCCCAGGCCCTGTGTCTTTCCCGCTTCTGTAGCACTACGGAGGGGGCTTAAAGGGCGTTTCTGAATTTCCATGGCAAAAGGGAATCCCCTGCTAGGATGAAGCTGGAATCTTATCCCACCTGATCCTCCTTCCTTTCTCCCCACATTAGGGATGTTCTGGGATGCATCCAGGGCAGAAAGGGACGTGGCTACATTCTAGTGTTCTCTGACGGTCCTGAGCCAGGAGAAGGCTGCTCGGGGTGATCCCAGCTGGCTCGCAGTAATGACCATTTGGCCGCTTTAACTTGCGGTGGGGGTGGTTCAGCCTCAGGCGCAGGCCCAGGATGAGAGGAGGTGGACAGGTGGCTCCCAGCCATGTTTGCCTTCCTCCCCCTCATGCTCGGGGCTGTGGAGATCCACACCCTGTATTTAAAAAAACAAAAGAAATACCTTGACTTTACCGGTGTAGGATGGAACTGTGGCTTAAGCAGGTGTTCAGAGCTGTCCTTCCTACAGTGTTAGAGAGTAGCAGGCAGGGGAGGGGATGGACACCTGCCTTCACTACATGGCAGGGCCATCGCTCCACCCCGTCGATCTGAGCCCTTCATTTTGAGGGTAGCCCATCTGACGTGACGACACCACGTCCAAAGATACACCCTAAAAGTAACAGAAACTCCTCAAAATAGTGTTTGGCTGGTCTTGTGATTTCCAGCATGAAACTTGCCCCGCTAAAAGCTTTTTCTCCTCTTCCCTGTGTTACAGCCCCTTCCCGGGGCAGCGATGGGGCTGGAGCGGGGATGTGGGAGCGCTGCTGTGCCCGCCCAGGGCAGGGACTGGGAACGTGCCAGGGGGGCCTTAGAGCCAGGTTGGCACGCTGGGTTTTGTTCAGAGTACGTGAAATGTATCACACGCGTAATTAATGGGTCTCTTCTCTACGTCTGAAATGAAAACAATGTCACTTTGCATGTACTTCAATTTTAGTTGCTGACAACATGGGATTTGTTGAGTAACTCTTGTGAACTGTATGTGCTGCCCCACGCTTGGTACGGTTTGTCTGAATCTCTGCCAGGGTGTAATGAATTTGTCTTGTGCTAGTGGCTGTTTAAGTTTGCCAGGCTGCACTTTTTAATCCTTTATCTGCTGTTAAACACTCAACCCGTTCCCTACGCATTGCGAGAACACAGCCCTTGTACTTACCCAGACGTGCTCTGGCCGCGGTGACGTCTTTACTTAACTTTTCTTTTTTCCATCTCAGCCATTTTAGGGTCCACCGTCAGTCAAACTTGTCTCCTGCCTCTCTGTTCGTGCATCAACAGAGCTTCCAGATAGCGCTGGGGCGGACTTGGAGGTTAGAGAAAGGCAGGTGCAATGTCAGGGTCTGGATTAGGAGAACCCAGTTCACTTTGAGCTACGAACGGCCCTTGGGCACCCACGATTTTCAGTAGTCCCTGGTCCCCTCATGCAGCCCGGGCATCTCTTTTGGGGTCGGGGGGACAAAACTTTAATTGCGAATCTAAAATCCAACTCAAACGAGGTTCAAGACACATCGGCTGTTACTGCTTTGTTGGTAATATTTATGGAAATGAATGTAACGCTTCTACAGTATGTATAGTTTATACTTACTCTTCAGCTCATTGAAAAGGTTCGCGCATACTGGAAAAGTACAAATCGATCTGAAAGTTCCTTCCTGTCTTGCAGAAGTGATGATAAAGAATAAATTATTGAAGAAAATTAAGCATTATAATTGGGGAATATTCCCCTATTACTAAGTAAAGCCAGTCATTAGCATCCGATTTGCATTTTATACCATGCAGCAGGAAATATTTAAGTTGACAAATAGGATATTTAATACAGCAACAGATACTTGGCAGTTAGATATTAACAACTGTTACTGATGTGATTTATTCGCTATTATAAAAAGGGCATTACTATGTGCATATGATTCAGAAATTAACTCCAGTTTACCAAGAGGCCTTGACTGCCTGACCTCTTAATATCCTTATAATGACGCCATTTACCATTCAGAGGCTTATTCGAGTCATTCGCCGCTAGATTTGTTTTAAAGGGGTCCACTGTAGGGCAGATATTTGTGCGCGTTAACATTTCTCACTGACGTAGCAGGCACAAGCATTTTTTAAGAGGGAAAAGCTCCCGGGTAAAGCCATGCTGGGGTTACCGGGGGCAGAGGAGCCTCGCAGAAGTGATCCGTGGTACTTCCTTCTGCTACACCCTCGGCGTGGACCGGCCTCACAAAGCCTGCCTGCCTTTTACACGCTTTAATGCCCTGAAATCTTCCTGAGGTTGACGTGGGGCTTTTATCATCGCCTGCGAGTACGTCCTGCGCGTGGGTGGGCTGGGCTTCCCTTCTGCCCGCCGCTGGGACGCGTTCCCTCGGCAGCCCCACGATGTTATGGTCTGATTTCTTGTGTGATTGAGTGAGTATAAATCTGAGTTAGCACCACGAACCAGCGGCGAGCGGAAGCAGAGCCCTGCCGAAGTACCCCCTGTTTGATAAAGCCGTGTGCTGCGACGGCAACGGGCTTTGCTCAGCCCCTGTGGTGAGCGATGCGTCGCCTTACACGCGGATTTCACACTTCCCTACTCCTTTTACTCCGTTTAGCTTTGCCTTCTGGAACTTCCCTTTTTCCATCTCAAAATACCCATTTGTAACTCAAGGCCGAGTTTATTTAACATTAATTATTCTTCAGCGGAAAAATCCAGGTGCGATGTTTAGTATTTAGATAATCACCCATTTAATGGGATACAGGCTTTACAGCTGTTGAGCTCATCCATCTACTTTTTCTAATCCTTGCTAAAACGCGGGTAGTACAGGTCACTGTTCTGTCCCTAGCCTTTCGGTTTTCTCTGAAAAGTTACTTTTGAAGTTACATACGAGTTCTGATTGTTCCGCTTTGGAAGTGGTTTATCGCTGCCGATGATGCACGAGGAAACCACAGGTACGCAAACCAACATGTGTGAAAATAAAGGCATAGACGTTCCTTTACACAACTGCCGAGTTTCAGCCTCCCTGTTCTCTCTCTTTTTTTTTCTTTTATTTTTTTTTTATTTTAATGCACCTGTTTGTGCTTTGATTAGGTATGGGCAACAGACCTTGACCTTTGCTATAGTGACCAGCTGGCCTTGACTCAGCTCATGTTGTACGTGACAGATGGAAATCTGGATTGTCGCTTTAGCCGCTTTGAAGTATCTCTTGGTTCAAAGAAAATGAAAAGCCAACGTATTCAGCACGAGGAGACAAAACCCGTAAGCAGTTATTTGTTTACAAATAAAATTATTGATGTGAATTACCGAAAAGCCAAAATCTTTCCTAGATCACTGTTCTAGAGGAGTTCAGGCCAGGCTGGACGGGGCTTGGAGCAGCCTGGGCTGGTGGGAGGTGGGTCCCTTCCAACCCGAACCATTCTGTGATTCTATGAATCTGCTCCTTTCAGATTCTAAACTGCTACTTTTAGATTTTAGAAGGCTAATGAAAGTAAACGGGATACCATCACAGGAGAAATTAAAAGAAAGGTTCTGGGTGCTTATGGGTACCTGATTATTCATCCTTTGTAATCAGTAATACTGATTTGTGGTAGTAACCAACTTCCAAATATTTTAGGTAGTTTTCAAGTTGTAAAAAATGTGGTAATTTGTAAGTTGCAAGAAAAAGGAAGGAGGTGAAAGCACTGCCTGAGCATAGCAGTAACTTCAAAGCAGTCAAGGAGAAACGTGAGCCTTCAGCTCCTGAGCTCTGATTTGGGATCAGAAGTCAGAGCGCTGACGTTCTACCCCAGCTTTGTACTTTCACGCACAAGACCGAGGGTAAAACAATCAGGGCGACATCTGCAGAAGGATCTGGACACCTAAATCCTACCCAGCTCGCACCTGAGTTAAACCCAAATCTTGGTTCTCAGAACCTTCGTTCAGTCCTGCATCCATCTAATTGCTCACTACTAACATTCAGTATTTGGACAGGAAGAAAGCCTCACAGCACCCTAACTGAGGTGAGTTCCCTAAGCAGGATTATGCCATCGTACTCCCTCCTGCTCACTCTCTCTGGGCCCGAGGTGCAAAGCCCAAGGGGGAGAAGCGCCTGTTTGCAACACCGAGCGAGGGAGCGGAGCCCTGACGTCCCCGCGCAGTCTCTGTTCTCCATTGCTGGGTCGGATTCAGCCATGCTCGGTGTCACCCGTACGCTGTGAACTCAGGCGCTCGCCGTGGGTGCTGCACACGAGGCCGAGGTGCTCAGGATTGTAGGTTTAGGTACTGAAACAACGAGTGCTGTGGCACTTGCTTCTTGCAGATCTTGCCTTTCAGCTCCCGGGAAGGTCGTTAAGATTGTGTCCATAACTGTGCCTCCCCGGGATGGGATTTTAAACGAGGCGGTATTTGGGTATTGCTTTGACATCCTTATAAACACTCTGTCACAGAAGCATGGTTAACATACGACTTGCTTATTACGCTGATTTATTATATTAGATCAATCTTGGTGCAGGATTTAATATGTCTGTCCCTCTAAAAAGGGAAGAAAGGCCTTTAGAAAAGTCAGGGAATAAGAAATGTCCGTATAAGTATATGCATATATACACATGTAGAGATAAAACAGATGCCATTTTACGCGTTTTGACAGAAGATTCACAACTCCCTCTTTTTCATCCATAGAGGAGGAATGTAGCACCATTCCAAAAATGTCATGAAGCTGTAATTTAGAGGTTAATGAGCTCTTGATCTATTGTTCTTGTCAAGCAACCACTTTTAGTTGGAGAGAAGTAAATTAGATACGATTAGTCCCAGTAGTACAAGTTTTAGAAATGAAAAGTAATCAAGTAGCAACTTTTTTTAATTAAAATTCTGTCAGAATTAACATAAATTGTCACTATATCCTTTATTTTTCTTCTTGCTTCATTTCTGAGGTTTTTATCTCCTTAAGAGTTAACTACAAAAACGCGCTCTCTCAGGCAAATATCTTTAGAAAAGGAAACAAACAAACCAAGAGACAAATGCTTTTACAGCACATGATCTGTAATGAATGATTAAGTAAAACACTTTGTGTAAAATTATGATGTTAATAATGATTCTGTCCCTTTTAATTTATGACATATCCTCAATCCGGGTAGGTTTGATTTTGATAAAACGGAGCAGCAACCGAGTTTGTGCGATGGTTTTATTTTTAGAAATCCTTCTTTGAAAGAACAAATTTCCTAGATACTGCTGCTACTGTAATTATGTACAAAACCAATCACTCATTATAGTTAGGATACATTATCTTCTAGACAGATGAGGCTAAATAAGCAACACATTAATAATTCATACCGCAGTTCATTATGCGTGTGTATGCATGCTTTGTAGCTGAAATAAGCACCTCATCAACCTGATGCCAACCCTTAAACAATAGTTCTGTGTTATTGCAGCCACATTCAAGTTTACGCTTGTTAAACTGCTACTTGGATTATTTTATCAAGCATTCATTTATTTGTGGTCCCCTACTGCAGAGAACAGATTTTGGAAGCTCCTTTTTTAAGTTAATGACTTGAGCAATGGGTGTTATTAATTCTCAGAATATTATAAACATGATTAATTTTCAGGCAGAGATGTATTATATAAGGATTTCAACTATGTCAACTTAAATGAGTCAATGTCAAAACAAATATCATTTTAGAAAAAAATACTGTAAATTACATGCTTCAACGTGCAGTATCCCCACTCGGAATGAACAGTCCGGTATTAAAAACAACATCACAGGAAAGCCTTGGTTTAGGAGAATATCTCTGGTTCTACGCAATGCAACAGCTCTGTTCTTTTGTCCTACGCACCCACCAGAGTTTCAACTCAGATGCTGTACTGATTTTTACCCATAGCAGGAGCTCCACTGGGACCAGTTGTACAGCTCCTCGGAGTCACTGGGCCGCGGCTTCTCGGAGACTTGCTGGAAAAAATATGCCCACTAACGCGGCAGCAGAATGTTCAGTCTTGGAGAAAGCCACTTGAAATTTAGCTTTAGAAGATCTGGTTAAAACCTTTTATTCTCTGGCAAAAACTACTGGTAACCCGCTTTAGAATTTCTGCTGTCGAGCAGAGCTGGGTCTGGAACAGTGTGATGTTACCACGGGGCAGGATGGGTTCGGGGGACCCACCTGGAATGATTTCACAGGGCTCAGTTACCAACGAAGCTGTGAAAATACCAAAATGCGGTTCACAGAATGCCTCTGTAGACCCGGTCTATAATATAAGGGTTTACGTACAGTACGAGGTGAGGATTTAATTTTGCTGCATGAAAATGTCTGTGTTCAGTAGACATTGTGATGGACAGGAATTCCTCCAAACGGAGTCTTCCTCCACACTTACATGACTTCACTGTGAAAAAGCCATTTATATAGTAAATTGTTGTTTTCTGATATAAACTGGTATGAAAATAAAGAATCGGCTGTTGTTCTCTCTAGCCTTCTCCAATAAGCAACCGGTGTGCAGTAGCAAGCAGCCAACTGAGGCACTCCGGCCTTTCGGTAATCTCCTACAGCGTTCTCCTCCGGCTGTGTAAAGCTCACGGTGTTGGATTTGACCTCCAGGTATGAACGGGAGAGCTTAGGAAACGTGATATTCACTCTGCATAATTTTTGTATGTTAATTCTAATATGGTGAGACCACTTAGCACAATGCAAAGTTTAAGTGTGCTGTTTAGCATCATATAATGTTTAAGTGTTCTGTTAAAAACACAGCAGTGTTGGCTCTACAGTTTTGCTGAAGAGGGCTTGGTGTACATCAGAACCGATTTTATTTTAAAGTGTTTTCATGAAGCTAATTAACGAACTCTGAATTGCATGAAGGTCTTCAGTAGTTCCTGTAAAAATTAGTCTAATATTGTAACACTTACCCGTCAGCTTTTTATACTTTAGCTGGAGAATAAATCTTGAAGAAGTGCAGTACTGAGATCTCTGTCTGATGTGGCTTAAGAGTGGGAGCCGTGCAGGATGAGGAGTATCCCACCCCGTTTCTGTGACACACAGGGAGTGAGACCGTGTCTCCCTCGGAGGCTGCAGAGAGAATGCCGTCCCGGCGGGTTTGTTCCCGCGGCTCTGCGGGCAAACAGGACTACGGCTGTCAGCCAGGAGCTGCGGTGAGGGTTTAGGACCTTCATGACACAGTTTTTGTGAGAGCGCTTGGCCATCACACAGCCCTTGCGCACCCCTCCGTACCCGTAAGAGAAGACAGACCTTCAGAGGCCAAGAGGTCCGGTGATAATGGAGAGCTGACGGAGGAATGCAGAAAGGGAAATGCAGTCTTTGCTAGGAAAGGACGTGCTTAAGGCTTATGAACAAAACTGTACAAGAGTGAAACGTAAAAGAGTTGAGAAGATGTTTCACGAGACGGAACAGCAGATAGAGATTTCAGATCCTGGGGCACGGGGCTCCACTGGGACAGGCAGAGCTTTACGTGGTTTCTCAGTATGAGCCCTCCTGCGGGATGGCGCCTGCTCAGGAGACCTCTCGGTGGAAGGTGGTAACTCTGGCTTAGCGCATCTAGAAATCAAACCCTGAGTTTTGCTGCTGACCAAACTGCCACCGATATCAGGCCCATGATGAACCAGAGCAGCAGGTTAATGAAAATTCATGTCCTGTGTGTATCTAAGGTGAGTATAAACTTGAAAGACAGGAAAACCTAGGCATATTTTTGCCATCTTTCAATTTAAGTGTGTGTAAGGCTTTTAGGGGTTAGCCTGTCTCTTGCTAAAAATAACTGGGTAAGGAGATAATTTTTAAAATACCTATGACCACCTCGTCCTACTTTGGCACAAAAATATTTGCTGTCGAATGGACTCTGCTGTATGTATTCCATTTACATAAAATTAATGTATTGCATGCTCTACAATAAGCCAGAGCAATAATCTACTTACACGGAGCAATAATCCATTACGCACAATTCAAACCCAGCCTTTCTTGGATATGTTATGTACTCACTCTCCGAGTTTAATACATTTATTATAATTATCATTAGGATTAATTAAAGCAACTTTGTCTTTTTCTTTAACAGGAAAAACAGGGAACAGTTTTTATATTGTACGGAGATCAGAAGCGATACAGATTGGGAATGCTGTAAGTACACGCTGCCGGTTCCGCAGCCTGATGAACAGCTGGGAGCACGACGGATGTGAGGAGGGTGACAGCAGAGCGCGCGCTGGCCGGGCTCTGCCAGGGGCCGGGAAGGAAAGGAACGACCCGACCACCACGCGCTCCAGCCCACCCGCTGTCACCCACCGTTCAGAAGAGTATAATGACTTCTTGTAAGATTGGCCTTTTGAAAAGTTTCAGGGAGGCTTTAAGCGCTTGAGTAATAAAAAAAGAAAAGTCCGGGAATCTGCTTAGATCAAAGCCTGACTGCGTTGCAGGCGAAAGACCTACTGCAACTGGCTTCACCGGGGCTAGAATCGCTGGCAATAGCACTCTAGCTGTGAGAGCACACGGATTAGCACTGGCTTGCTTTTACAGGCAACATTATTAAAAACCTAACTGTACAGGATGCAAAGAAGGTTGAAGTTTAATGCCTTTTTATATTGTTCTTCACACAGTGATCGATGGCAGTCAGGCAACGGCAGATCTGATAGTTTAGTAATTCTTTAGACACATGAACTCCTAAGAAGTCTAAGAAAGCATAATCTGCACAAATCTACTATACACTGATTGAAAAACCTCTCCTCGGAGAGAACTTATGTAAAGTTTACTGCCAAAACAGGATGTAATGAGCGAGGGGCTGAAACGGGCTGTTCTGTATTCCTTTGATGCTGGAGCTGTTTCATTAATGACCTGGATAAGAAAACAGCTTCCTCGAGTGCTGGATGTGACTGCGGGTATTTTGGAGGGCAGGAATAGAATTTAAAATGATCTCGACAAATTGAAAGAAACAATATGAAAAAATAGAATTACATTCAGGAACCAGGTGCAAGAAATTCCACTTAGTAGTAATGAATATGAGGAACAAGGAGCTTTGCGGAAAAGGATCTGTGAGTTACAGTGGCTTACGGGCTGCCTGCGAGTCATGGTGTCACGATCTTATGGAAAAAGGTAAACAATATAGCCTGGGAGAATTGGAAGCAATCCTTCCCTTCTACTCAGAGGGAGGCAATGAAAACGTTTAGAGTTCGGGAAGGCACATTTTACAAGGCAAGACCAAAGGGGCAGGGGGGGAGGAGGGAGAAGCGAGATCTGCTAACAATCCTTAGGCACATAAAAAGCCTCTGCAGGAAGGAAAAATCTGATTTCTATGTCTTTGGGAGTAGAACGAGAAGAAATGAACTTAACTTGCAGCAAGGAAGACTCGTGTCTAGCGTAAGATGGAAGCGAAGCACTAATTAGATTGTTCATTGCGGTTGTCATTGACAGTGTTTGGTACCAGATTAGATAAACCTCTGTCAGGATGATGTAAGTAGCGTTGATCCCGCACTAGCACGGGGAACGGACTAAATGAATCCTAAAGATTGTTTCTAGGGCTCCGATTCTTTCAGCCTGTTCTGAGCTCCTTGTGGCTGGGGCTGTTGGTAGCATACAAGTGCGTCGCGTTTGTTTAAAGCTTAGTTATTCCTATACTCCGCTGCACTCACCTGCAGTCGCAATGTAGGCAGCTGACAGGATTGCGCTGTAAACAAGAACTTGTAAAATATCTACAGGAACCACTGAAAACGTGATTTAGGCATCTGGAAGTGTTCCATAAGCCAGTAGACTCTTCTAGGAGGCTTTCCTTCCCTGACCCCAACTATGAAGTCCTCCTCCCTCCCCACCCTCCTTTCGCATAGTCTCTGGTACTTTTACATCTCTCCAGGAGCTGATTCAGGTCAATAACTCAGCAGAAAGCTTTCTTTTATTGGACTGGTTTTCAGCGAGGCTGAGATAGACTCGGTCCACAGAGAGGTATATAGTGAGCATGAGCGTTGTGCGAGATAGATGGGGAGGAACCAAAGAGAAGAGAACAAGCTGCCCTTTTCAGAGTTGGATTGGCTTGTCCCTGTGGGTGCGATTGCACTTTGCTAGCCACGCGCCTTGGAAAACGGAGTCCTTACGTTAGAGGTAGCGCATCCTACCTACGTTCTTCCTAACTCCTTTGGAGCAACACGTCAGTAGTTGCTCCCCTGGTAAGAAATGGAACGATACCTCTTGGATCACCAGCTTGAATTGGAAGTTACCAGAATACTCTCAAATATATTTGCCATACGTTCTGATCCCAGAGTTGTCTTCCATCAGATTTTCAATGAGATTTCATTACCTTAATTTGGAAATATTTTCAAGAATATAACAGTTTGATCTTATAAAAGCACTGAAATACCTGAAACATCTATGTCAATTATCATCCATTTTACTACATTGGAGATCTGTTGTCCATTCCAGTCAGTAAACGAGGTACGTTCTTCCTCAGCTAACATCCTGTTCTGTAAGACCGTGTGTATTGAGCGTCTGGATGTACCACTGAGAAACCAAAGCCTCAAAAGCTACAACAATCTCAGAAATGCTGACACCACTGAAATTTCTCTTTCGGATGTCTTCCGTAAATTGTAGGCAGAAGCAACAGCTCTTCTGAACTAATCTGGGTATTTAAAGCGTTGTAGTGTCTCAGTCCTAACTCAACGGTAGCCTTTTACTTGGAGTAGCTGAAACCTTACCACTTCTGCGAAGTTGATTAATAAAAATTATTTATTACACAAATCCTTTCTGTTGACAAGTTAAAATGGAGCCTCATCTTTCATATCTCCCTGAAGATTGCCACCTTGTGAGATTGAAAATACTCATTAAATTCCATCACCAGACAGGCACAAATGAGAGGGCGATTGTTTTTAAGCATGTGAAGGGAATCATTGGTAAACTCATTTGTTTGGATATCATTAACAGAACAATCGGAGAGGATCTCCAGGGGGTCCTCGTGACCTTTGCTCGCAATCTCTTCATCATCCATCAAGAAATATCAGCACCTAATATGCAAGGCGAGACCAATTTTAAGGTGAGGTGTTAATTAACTAACGATCCTGGGTAATTTCTGTACAAGGGCTGAAAATACCTCATGCTGTATCATAAACAAGTGCTAAACCATTCCTTTTTTATTGTTAGCGGTATGTATTTTACAGTGTCTAGGTCAATATAGTAAGTCTCCCAATGAACCTGTTAGTTAAATTTAAGTTTGAAACTTTTTCTTTGAAAAGAGACATACTTTAGCGTGAAATTATTTGTAATGTAATGCCTCTGATTGTCCTTTGTAAGAGCAAAGGAGCTATTGGCACTGCCTCAGACAGTTCTGTCACAATCGTCTGGTTTATTTTAAAGGGACATCATCAAGGTAGAAATCCTAAATTAGAAACAAACTTCTCAGTTTATAATAGCTCCTTAGATTATTAACACTGATTTCTTTCAAGCAGGCAGCCACTGAGTACTTAACCCGTTGGTTCGCATCTTTCACCCCGCCAGCAATTTCACAAGTCAATTTTGTTCCCAATTTTCTCTGCTCTTTGAATCTGCCCACGGCCCCCGTCCCTGCGTGCCGGAGGATGCTCTGGGGTGGTGCGGGGGGAGGCAGGACAAAGCGCGGGGGCTCGTCACGCTGGGGACGTTCCCCCAGGAGTGCCCACCTTTCCTCGGCAGCTCCTTTGTGCCGACCTCGCTGGCTAAAGGAGACAGTAAAGCAATAATGAATCCAACCCCGTGCCCTGCAACGAGCACTCAGTACAATGCTGCTTTTTGATTCCAGAGAATAGCTAAACTTTCCGGAGGGAGTTCTTTTGCTAAACTATATCACCTTTAACTTTATAAAAAGTTTCTAAGATCCTGTTTGTAAGCGTTTTGTAGAAAGGCGAAGGGGAGCACTGTATTACAGATTTGTATCTCAAATCACATAATGTAATTTATACCAAATTCTTTCCAGTGTTAACTCTGACTGTATTTTCCTCTGAGCAGCAGAGTGTGAAACGACAGTTTTAGAGAAGATATAATTAAATTTCAACATGTTACAGAATAAACAAACAAACAAAAAAAAAACCCTTTTTTTTTTTTTTTCAATGTGAGGGAGTGAAAAGCAACCACTGAAGAAAAATATGAAAGGGAACTTTTCTTCACAGTGAGTTAACAATGATTTACATAAGTGAAATAGAACACCTGTTGGTTAATTAGAAGTACAAATTGCAACGAATTGTATTTTTTATTTACCTGAGATCTGTACATGTTTACCAATAATTCCCCCAACTGCCCCCAAAGGAACAGTGAGTTCAGTTGGTGCATCGCGGCCTGTGTAACGCGGGTTACCTTTTCAAGGCAGGTACAACCAGCTGTGCCTTTGGGCTGCTAGATTTCATTATAATGCCCGTTAAATAACTTGTATTCCTTGAATCTGTTGCAGATGGTAATTCAAGATATCGAAGCAATTCTAGGAATTACAGCAGAAAACAAACTGAAATTGGAAGAAGAGCAACCTTCGAAAGCAGATGCTCTGAAAGAATAGTTAACGGAAAATGTTTAAATGCCTTGTTCTTTATGCTTCTGGAAACGCTTTCTCATCTGTAAGAACAGGCTTGGTTTTCCTTCCGCATTGGCATGCGAAGTAACATTAACTGAGACGGTACATTTCCATGGTTTCTGAGGGCGGTGTTCAGAATATCCCCCTTTCACAAAAAAAACCTGCTGAAAAGCAGAGGAGTCACAATAAACGCCCCCGATGCTCATACCGTCGTTCCTGAAGTACAGTATCTGGTGTTAAAATCTCATGAATGGAATACATAGAGGGATCATGCTGTCTTTGTCACTAAACCGTAAGAGTCCTGTGACCCTAAATTCCCTTTCAAACCGATTGTCTTCTAAAATACAGGCTTCCAACATGAAAGTAGGTCCGATGCCCCTCTGCCTATAAATAAATACACTTAAATGCCACCTTACCGCTAAGGCCAGCAGCCCAGATTCCTCTACGGAACCGATTGTCCGTATTGTTATCATTCTGCTATTTCTTTTGTTATCTACAGATTTTTGCAGCAGTTGTTTTATGTTCACTTTCAAATGATCAAAAATAATAGTAATGGCACTGTTTCAACAATAGATTCCGAGGGGACCATTGGAATTATACTTGTACTACGATTCCCAGTACACCGTGGCTTTTGCAGATCTACCCGTCCATCAGATGGGTTCCGTATTTCAGATACTGCTGATGGTTTTTGTTAGAATTGTTAGAATTGCTGTGTGCTGTTATATTTGTAAAATTATTTTGGTCCTTCAAATCTCTAATCAACACATTTTAGATGTTACTGTAGAAGAATGCACCTTCTCCACTGGATGGGCGCTTCTCTCCCAAGCATGGCAAGTATCTTCGGGGTTACTTCCCAAAAAGCTCAGGCAAAACCAGTTTTTAAGACAAATAATGAATGTGACCAAGCAGTTGCAGATCAGCAGCCAGTTTTTCCGATGCCGAAGTCTCTGCTCCGTTAGCTTTAAACATTACCTTTGGTGTTAGCCTTTTTCTCTGCTACTTTGGTCACGGAGGTAATTCACTGCAGATGAGAATGTTTGCACAAATGCTGACCCCCATTTCAAATAAAAGTCTAAAATAATATTTTTGTTTAGTTCTTGTTTGGTTTTTTTTGTTCCTTTCTTCCAGGTAATCTCCATCTGGTCTTGGTTTTGGATATACCAGAGCCCACAGGGATTTTTCTCATGTGAAATTTAGCCAATGAGTGAACTTCCTGGAAGTCTTTATTGCATATGGTTAGAAAGGAAAGCAAGAGAGGTATTTTTGGCCGTGGTACGTACAACAACAATCTCTCGCTGGCCAAGAAATAATATGCCAAAAAGCACCGTATAATTGCTTATTAGTTCTACCAACAAGATAAGATATCTTTGTTCTCTGTTCTACTTTGAGGGGCTGCAGAACAGTATGTTGTTCTTTTTCCTCACCACATTTACAATACGCTCCCTCCTATTTTACTGCTGAGCAGCTCTTTGTAGGTGCCTCACCCACCTTCACATCCAAGTCACATCCAGTTTGGCCAGTAGAAGCAATACCCTGGAGGAGGAGGAGGCACAGGAGAGCACGGCAGTATCAGCCTGGGAGTCAGCTAGTTTCTTAAGGGTTAAGGGAAATTAAGCCTTGATCCAAGCCAGAACAACATAAGGTCTGAGAGGCTCATTAGTTCACTGGCACTTAATAGACTGCAGTGTCCTAGGAGTAAAGGAAACCTGCACCTCCTTATGTCTTTGTTCTGTTCTGACAAAAGAAAACTGTACCTGTTTTTGCAGGGAACAAGTGATCTGAAAGTTCCCGTGGTGAGAGAGATTTCTCAGTATGTGCAAAGTGTGAAATGTATTTTGAGGAAAAAAATTTTTAATTACTATTAACACTTCTGAGCGTTGAGCTGATGGAAGGATTAAAACTGCTTTACAGTCTCTCGCATTCAACTCTCATGCTGCTCGTGACAAAAATGTATTTTTTAGCAATACAGCAGATATAAAATGAAATTATAATCTTTAAAAAGGTCAGAAATATTGTCATGATTCTCCTGTTCACACAAGTGGATTATTTATTCCCACTCATTAAAGGAATAAGAGTTCTTGAACTGTAGCTTGAATTTTAGCACTATTCAGAACGTGATCTAGACTGGGAAGAAAACAGAGCAAGAGGGAATGGAAAGATAAAAGGTGGCCCAGGTGCGGCTGCTGATCAGAAATTGCCAAAGAATTCTGCAGCTAAGGACAGCCAAAGCCCAAGCCGGTTCCCCAGCCGCGAGGTGCGGCGGAATGCTTGTGCAAGGAGGTGAGGGGCAGCGGGGTTTGGCATCAACTGCAGAAGACGCAGACAATTAAAATAAAGGGTTTGTGCTTCTGATGGGCCAGAGCTGGAAATGAAGATGTGCATTCAGCTGACAGCACTCCATGGATCTTGTTTTTGCAAGAACTGACGTACTGTCTGAGGCACATGTGCCAGCCATTTCGGGTCATTCTCCTGGGAGAACATGACCTGGAGTTCATACTGGGAACTGGGTCTCTGTTTTTAGATAGTTGGGTTTAAAGCCCTAGAACAAAAAAAAAAAAAATAAAAAAAAATAAGGCATTCAGCTCAAGTTTCCACATTTAGAATGACAACTCTGAGCACAGAGGGAGAAGGCAGCTCATCAGCACAACCACTTCCAGATATCTTCTGAAATAAAGTACTCACCCTGCCCCTTTCCTGAAAGATCTTCTCATACCTCATTCAAATGAATAGTTCAGGAGAATTTACCACCTTCCATTTAGGTTAAGGTAATCAATCCCTGGAATTTTTAAAAACTAACCCAGTCCTCAACGTTTCACAGTGGTTACCTCACATCACTTCCCATTTACCAAACCACCTACCACAGACGTGAGGTACTCCCTCTTATGGTTTACAGATCCTCTGTACTTCATTTTAGACTACAGATTTTGTTACAGCAGTCGGACACTAAAGATCAGGAACTACAATCACTGACAACCTTCATGAATGTAATTTATCGTCTCGACTGAAGAATGGTTACACTGGTTTTTAGCTTCATCACAAAGATGTGCATTTCAGGAGACTGTTTTGATATAAAAATGATAAGACTATACCAGAACACAATGAACACAGAGACCTGAATAGTGCAACAAAATATTAACAGAAGACATTTGGAAGAATGATTCATAATACTTCCAGCCTCATCTTTAGGATGTTTGGTCACGATTCTTGCATACTTTTAAAACACGCAATGCTTTGCTATGCATTTGTAGTACATGTTGTGCAGGCAGAGGCGCCTCTACGTTCTCTTAACCATGCAAGGTTACGCTGCCAGAGGCTGACGGATTTTTCCCTTCTTCTTGCACTTTAAGCACTAAGAGCAACGCAAAGTTAACTGCAAAATACCTTGAAATAAATACTTTTAAAAATCAAAGTAATTGTCACACGTCTGGTTTATAGGCAATAGCTTTATAGGAGGTAATTCTGACCATGAAACGTAACAGCAAAATACCACTTTTAAGGTGTAACGCGTCGGTTCAGCCCTTCCCCACAGCGAGCCACAGCGTCAGATTCCAACTTCTTTTCTATCCTCAGTCATTGTTGCTGCTAATAAAGCGAGATATTAAAGATAACTATATGCTCTATTAATTATAGGAAGGTGAACGAGTCAAATTTGTTTCTGACAATGATTAATAATTACTGGTTCTACTCACATGTAGTACATTGCAGTAAATAAACAGGGTACATTGTTGGGTAGTAATTGATTAATTAGCACATTCATACTACATAGCTCAATGGTTTAAGATTGCTGAGTTTGAGATATTGCTTGCAATTATTAAAAGGAAAAATCTGTTCCCATTTCTCAGTTTACTCTTCTGTACAATCTTTTTTTCTCAAATACACTGTTTAATGGTTCAAAACCTTAGCTTTTATTTAGAAAAATCATATCACGGTATATCGTTTATGATTTTACAATATTTCTCTTCGAAGGGGTCTAACACTTTCAAAGAACTATTTTTAACCCGACACGGCTGTCAGATCCCGCCGTCTCACGCAATTATTCCTGCGCGCGCGGGAACCCGCTCGATGCCGCAGCTGCCAGAGGCGGCAGCGGCGCGCGGGGCGCTCCCCTCAGCGCGCGGGCTGCGGGCAAACCCGCCTCTAGAAACGCGACTGCCCCCTTCTTTGCGATATTCTCACTCTCCCTAACGAGCATTAAGGTTCGCCCCCGCCCCCAGCAGGGACGACTGTCCGGTCCGTGCGGGGCAGGACGACCCTCTCTTCCCCCCGCGGGGCCGCCTCAGGCGCCGCCCGCCTTCACCTCTCAGCGCGGAGGGCTCCGGCGCGGCCTCCCCTGCCCGGACCCTCCCCTCAGGGAGCCGCGCCCAGCGTGCTGCCCCGCTCTACCCTCGCACCCACAGCCGAGGTCCAGCCCCACCGCTCCGCAGCCCTGTCCCGCCGCCGAGGTGACCTCGCCGCCGCCGCCCCTTCCCGCCCTCCGGCCGGCGCAGGCGCCGAGGCGGCGCAGGCGCGGCGGACCGGAGCGGCCGGTGGTGGGGCGGGGGGCGTCCCACGGGATGCGGGCGCTGAGGCGGCTGCACGAGGCGGCGGTGGGGCTGCTGCTGTGGCGGGGCTCGGCGGCGGCGCCTCGTCCCGCCGCCTCGGAGGTGCTGAGCCAGCACCTGCGGCAGCGCGGCCTGCCCCACTGGACCTCCTACTGCGTCAAGTACAGCGCTGTGCGCAACGACCAGTTCGGCCTCTCCCACTTCAACTGGCGGGTGAACGGCGCCAACTACCACATCCTGCGCACCGGCTGCTTCCCCTTCATCAAGTATCACTGCTC
Source organism: Chroicocephalus ridibundus (assembly GCF_963924245.1). Classification (NCBI taxonomy): domain Eukaryota; kingdom Metazoa; phylum Chordata; class Aves; order Charadriiformes; family Laridae; genus Chroicocephalus; species Chroicocephalus ridibundus. The sequence continues at coordinate 48,459,849 of NC_086292.1, forward strand.
CCGCGCCGCCCCGCAGGACCTGGCGCTGCAGAACGCCGCCTTCACCGCCCTCAAGGTCCTCAACGCCGGTGAGTCGCCTCCCGCGCCGGCTGGGCGGCCTCTCCTCCGCTTACCTGGCCGGCTGTGAGGCGGGCGGAGGGGCGCTTGAGGCGGGCGGGCTGCGCCCCTCGCAGGAGGGACGGCGGCGGGAAGGGGTGAGGTGAAGGCGGTGGCTGGCGGGAGCCGCGTCCCCTGGAGCCGGGCCGGGGGCTGTGACCGGGACCCGCCGAGCGGCTCTGGCTGCGGGCGGCGCCGCTCCGCGCCCCTGAGGTGAGTCCGCCTGAGGCGGCTCGTCCTCCGCCACCGGGCGGAGCGAGGGAACACGAATAATCCAACCGCGCCCGTCCTGTCAGCGGCTGCGAGAACGCCGAGCTGTAAATCGATACTCCTCGGGGTTTCACCGAGTTCGCGTTTCTCCGTCCAGTTGTGAGGGTGAAAGATTAAACCGCCTTAAAGCAAACGCGCGAGCGCTTGTTCCTTAAGTGGCTAACATCAGTTGGTATGGATCATTTTCCGTCTAAAAATCTATGTTCTGTTGCCGCGGATGAAATTCTGTCCTCTAAGCAAATAACACGAGCGCTAGGTGAAGTAAAACAGCTTGTTTCTTAGAAGGTGCCTGGGCTAATTCTTTGCATCCAAGATACAGGCGGCATCTGACGAAGTGGGGGACTTGCACCGCTCGTGAGCCCAAAGGGCTGCGGCATATGAACAAATAATAATGCTCTGTCAGTACCTTATTAATACAAAAATGGATATAGATAAGTTTTCAAATACATTATTATTCAAAACTTAGTATAAGGATACAACACTTACTTAAATGGTATCAGTCGCATAACTAGTTTAATCAGTTTCTTGTTTTCATATTTCATTTAAAAAAAAATATATCTCATTGGCTTTGCAAGTCTTCAGTGACTTTTTACAGAATGTGTCTGCTAGTCTTAATTTTTTGATCTTTCCAACTGACATAGTGAGAAAATATAATCACAAAGATTGATTTCTTAATAATAACTTTAAATCTGATTTTATTTTTCCCTCCGCATAGTCAGACCTTTTATCTTCCCCATTTTTCTTGCAGCTGCCCTACATGTTTCTTATTTAAATGACTGGCAAGCGTGACTGAAAAGTCAGCTCATCTCCCTCTTCTGAGAATCTAGCTTAAGCACTTGGGTAACTTTAAGCACGCTAAATTCGGTGTTTCTGTACCTTGCTGAATCAGGGCCTAAATGCATCTCTGTTTTTTCCCCCTATATGAAGTAAAATATTGTTGTCTGTGTTAGACGGGTAACTCTGCAGTGCTAAAAATGATGGCACTTCATACACCTTTCTGCTCATTCTAGTTTTGCTGGAGTTGGTAGTCTTGACTACTGATCTCATTTTCCCAAGAGCAGCTTCGTGTTGATCTGTGAAGTCTCTGCCTGTTTTCCTTCCTATCTCTACTCTGATACACAGACAAACTCTGAACTGGTAACTAAGTGGATGTCCAGTGAGTTTGTGTTTTCGTGTTCAGATAGGTATTATTTATCTTTAATCGGTAGAAATCAGGCTGTATACGTGACCATGTTTCATTTCTTTCATACTGCTATCCTCCCATTTTCTTTTTCTTTTAATTTCCTGTGTATTGCTGCTTTTCTTAAGCTGCTCTCTGAGTCTTGTGTACTTGATACACAGGGAGGGTATTATGTACTGAGAGCTGCTTGTAAGCATTTAGTAAAGGCAAAATGGTAATAAGGCAGCTTTTACAGGAATGCTTTTCCTCTAATTTCAGTTTGGAGTCATTATTCTTTACTATTATGAGGCGATTTTAATTTTCCTGGCTTGCTATCTTTGTAACGTGTTTTTGTCTTTTCTTAGGCATCCCAACTTTACTATATGGAATTGGCTCCTGGTTCTTTGTCAGTGTCACAGAGACTGTTCATACGAGTCATGGCCCAGTTACTATTTATTTTCTAAATAAAGAAGATGAAGGCGCAATGTACTGAAATCACGCCCTCAAGTACCTGTCACTTGGTGTGTTTCTGTGTTACAGCTGCTACAAATATCTACTCCCTTTGACTAAAAAGAACTGAAGGCAACTGTTTGTTTTTTACCGTGCGTTCTTTGACTTAACATGCCGTCTTCAGGAAGCTTCATGGACTTTTTGGTCATAAGAGATTTATTTTTGCAGAGGTCAGTAAGGTTGAAAAAGCAGAAGCCTTGGGAGAAGAATTAATATTTCTAGGGGTATTAGAATTTTTGGAAGTCAGTGACTAATACCACTGAAAAAGCTTGTGATAATTTAAAGAGATATATCTACCAACTTAGAGAACTGAACTGTAGCATGTGGGCAAGGAAACTGTGAATACACTAGGCGTTTTCAGAACGTCTCTGAAAAGATAAAGCTGCTTAGGTTTAGACTCTGACTAGATGTTTCATAATGCATTAATTGTCATAGTCTCAAGCATGCTGGAATGAATCCATGGCACTGACTATTCACAATTACCTGGAAGAGTCTTCGGAAAAATACCACCCCAAGAAGTTAAAAATGGCTGTATCTTATTTCTTCAAATTATATTTAAATAAAATCTCTAAAACATGTTTTATGCTTGTTTTTTATTCTAATTCTTAACCTCCAGATGTCGGCTTTCTTTTTTTCTCTTTGCTTGCTTTATAGGTAAGGAACAAAACCTAAGTTATATAGAATATTTAGTCTCCTGTACTAATTTACAAATTGCTAGTATTTTTAATTAATCCAGGAGAATGAGAAGACTACTACCCTCATTTCTTTGATGCAAAATAACTGATTTCTCCAGCTATAACTGAGCACAGCTGTAACAGGCATATATAATGATGGAATGACTTAAATTCAGTTGGAAACCTGGGCAAAGAAATAGCTTTTAGGGAACTACTTGGATAGTGGAAATACGGAATTATTGGATAGTAAGTTCAAACAACAGAGACACCTGCACAGGATACATTACTGGCGCTTAGTTTTAGTGCCAGGAAATAATGCTGTCTATTCCAAATCCCACGCCTGGTGATGTATGTTGATTATTCTGTTTTCCATAAGTAGGAAGATAAATGTAAAATGGATAGGTACTGTTTTTGGAGGGTAATCGCTATTCCTAAATAAATTATTATCAAGCTATGACTACTGTATAATTTCATTTAAATACTTTTTTACTTAATTCCAGATAATGGAACTGTTTCCCACTTAATGAAGCAACACAAGTGTTTTTTTTTCTAAAAGCAACACTAAATAACACTTTAATTAGAGAAGTGCTTGCACTCTTCTATTTAATTTTGGAGAATATTCTTGACACAAGTTAAATGGGTCTCAGAGATGGGGAGACAGTGTTATAAGAAGCCTCATTAATAATGACTGTAAGCATTTTTCTAGAACTGATTTTCACTGTATTGGATAAAGTTAAATAACTGCAGCTCATAAGTTTAAAGTCAAATACTGCTCATTCATTGCCACGGATCTGGTCAATATCTTGCTGTAAAGGTTTAGTCTCAATGCAGAGTTGATAAAATGGTTTTTAATTACCAGACTATAAATACAGCTCTTCATTGGAGTTGCACCTCCACTCACTGCAGCTTGTTTGATTTCTGATAATGTGTACTGCTGACTTTGCTTACCTGTTTTTCAATAAATGCAGGCAACACGACTCCTTGTCCATACGGTGATGGGCAAGTCTCCTTAGAGAACATCTTTGACAAACTACCCTATTGATTACTGCAATTCTGTGCTGCTTGCAGCATTAAATAGAGACTTGATTTCTTGTTCAATGATCTCACTGTGTAACAATTAAGCAAATGTAATATTTTCTTGTATTACATGAAAATCAATAGACCTCTTGCTCTTATGAGGTTGATCATGCTAAAGGATGAACTAGAAGATGTCTGAGGGCAGAGTGCAAATATAGTATCATTCGTTCATTTCATTAAGGCTCGTATGTGACCCGTTACGATACTTAAGAGGGAAAATACGCTATTTATGAGGAATAACGCTCAAGTTATTAAATCATGACAAAAATAATTCTCAAAAGTGAATATAAACCTACTTGTTTGTCTTCCACCATAGGTAAAATAACTTCATCTGGCTTTCATTCTCTTCTTACTATAAATACCTACTTCTTAGCATGTTTTTTCATCGGTTATCTTAAGTTTTGGCCTGAATGCAAGATGGAAATGTTAAGGGCCAAGAAGATCATACCAACTTGTCTCAAAATTGGGGGAACACAGGAAGGGCAAGCAAGGATGAGCACGCAGCGTGTAGTTCTCAGCAGAACCTTTGCTGCTTTACCTTTCTAACCTGCAACACCATAAACTCTTGCCTTAAGGCAGTCGGCTCCTAAAGGGACACTCCTGTATGAGGAAAGCGGGGTCTTCTGTTGCGGCGAAGTCCAAATGCTTGAACTAAAGAGTGTCCCTGAAGCGGGCTGTAAAGACGAGCTTCTCGCAATTTAATTGTTCAAAGATGCGTTATTTGCATGTGTAGCACTGAACTGCCGTCTATTGCCTATAAGGCCCTTTCAGGTTGTCTTGTAACCCTGTTGCTTCCCTGTGGGGAACTAGGCTTTGTTTATTCCTCTGGTCCAGAATAATTAATTTGTAGTTGTTTTAATTAGCAGCTTCCTTTTTTTTAATGTATCATACTCTGTGTATGTTGTGTATGCAACATATACTAATGTTGATACTTTTTTTTTTAATAGATGATTGAACTATAAAATGACCCTTCTAACTTTTTACGGGTTTGATCTGCCCCATTTCCATTTGAAATAAAATGTAGTTTATCTTGTAAGTCTTGCCTTAATTATCTCTTTACTGTATTCAAGAATGATGTTTAAATGAGTGAGAGATGACATAAAAAGGCAGAGAGCTTTGTTTCACCTCACTTAACAACTACTTCAGATAAATGAAACCCTAGTCTAAACCCAGAGGATCAGGTAGCTACTTCTTGTAGCAGTCTCTTTAAACAGTAATGACTATTGGGGGCATCTTGACCTAAACGAGCGCTTAGCATTACATCTTACCTAGGTCAATGGTCTCAGGTATCTGAGTTAAACTGTGTTACTGTAAATTAATGGAAAATGTAACTGCGCTTTGCTGAAAGATCAATGTCCAATAAAGGCTGCACAATCAAATCTTGTTGCAATGATTGAGGTCCTTAATTGCCTTTCAAAGATAAGGTGGTAATCAACATAGGTTTAACTGATCTTTTTTACCAGTTCAATTACATGCTAATGACTACAGCCAAGTCAGGATCTTTAACTACTTATACTTATTAAATCTTATGTTTGTTGTGAAAAATTACTTAAGCCACACAATCGATAAAACCCAGGTCTTAATTACTATATTTCACTTTTATACCTTTTTGTATGTTTGACAAATGCTTCACTAGAGACTGTGTAGCACTAATGATAGTACCCCACGAAATACTGTTTTCTGTTATTGTCTACTCCTCCAACTTATGGTAACACTTGGGTGTTTTTATGTTTGTTTTAATGAAGTTTTGTGACAAGTGATGCAAACATGTTCTAGGCAGCTCATTGTACTGAAATATTTAAGTACTTAAATACTTGGAGTAACCTGGTCCAGTGGAAGGCGTCCCTGCCCATGGCAGCAGGGGTTGGAACTAAATGATGTGTAAGGTCTCTTCCAACCCAAACCACTCTGTGATTCTATGAAATACCATTTTTATCTATAACAGCACTTCTTTTTACTACTTGCTAATCTTCAGATGGACACAGTTTCAACTTGAAGTTCTTAACTATTTTTCCAATGTAAATTAATACTAGATTTATACACTAGTGAGGACTGATATTCCCAATTGCTTATGATTAGTACTCTCACACTGTCTCAAAAATAAGTTGCTGAGTCCCCTTCTTGATGCCCTTTCTTTCCCTGGGGTGATATCCAGTGCTTCTCTCCAGTCTTCAGAGAAACCTGAAGCCAAATGGCCTTTCATTGACTTAAGCAGAAGTTAAATTCGTCCTCAACTTGCTTTGCGTGTTTGACCTACTGTAATTCTGAGTGCATTGCAGGATTAGGTAGAATCTTTTGGGTTTTTTCTTTCATATTCTGCATATTTTTGCTTTCTCTGTGTGCAGAAGTTGGCAGGCATGAATAGATCTCAGTTTCTCAAGACTCCTGCGAAGCAGAGCGAAGCAGTATCCCAAATTTAACAACAGATCTGTCTGACAAAGCGGTGTACCTGTGTTTGTATGCAAGTCTGCGCTCCCAGGCGTGCCTGCTTAGGCTTGCCTGGCTCACTTGTGCTCCATCAACAGTATGAATACTGGAAATCTGGAAAATGATAACTATAATTTGAGTCAATCGTTTGAAAGAAACTGTCAGTACTTACTGAGCTCTTATGAGAAGGTACATAGGTATCAGCTAATTTACTTATTCAAAGCGGTTCCAACTCTGCAGCGGTGGAGTAGGAAGGCTGGTTAATTACTCATCAACAGAGAGAAAGGCTACTCTTTTTTTTTTTTTTCTTTTTTTTTGAACTGCTGAGATTAAAGAAGTTGAAGGGAGGGGGAATGATGATGTGGAACTTCTGGAGCTCCTACAGGAAAATGGAGTGGAGGAAACGTTAATTCTCTGACAAATGTACTGAGCAAATGAGAAACTTTAGCAAAGACAGCCCCAGTGGAATAGAAGGGTTGGGTGGTGTTCGGATGGAGAAGGATGGATTTGGTAGGAAGGATGTCTAGAATGGGACTGAGAATGAGCAAATAATGTCAGATTTCAAGAAGCTGCTTGCCTCAGCCTGGTACTCTTCAGCTGTAAGTATTCTCAAACCTATTGATACTCCCATTTCTAATGCTTTCTAGAATAGGAGAAGAGGAATCCAAGTTCATTCTTCCAGCAGTCAAAAGAGAAGTGTTACTGCATTTTATCAGGGACAGATTTAAAAGTTCTGATGAAACAGAATTTACTGGAATCATTCTATAGGCAAGAAAAACAAAGTAAAAAAGTGTGACTTGACTAAATAGTGCTTTTCAAGAATAGCAGTAAAATGATCCTTTATGTCTAAATCTCCTTGCAAACCATAATCTTAGATCTCCCTGATGCATGTTATTGAATGAAACGTAGGTATTTCTTAATAGTTGAATGCCCTTAGGCCTTTGGTTTAGATCAACTTTGCCTGAAAGAAAGATTTTGCTTCATATATTATTTACTTTGGCCATTTAATTTAAATTGGTTTTCGCTGTAACTCCTTAATCATGTTCACTACAGAAAAGTTAGTTAATGATTCTGAAAGTTGTCTCAATTTCTTCCTAAAATGTACATACTTATGGAAGTAGATCTCATGTTACGCTTTCTTGGGCTGAATTGTTCAGTTTAAATGTATCTAAGAAACAGTGGCAGCTTCGGCATTACAGCAAGGGGAACGTAGAATAAAAATTGTCGTTAATATATTCCAAGTTTATTTAAAAGAATTTTTTAATTTCTAGAAAAGAACAAGATGTTATTACTGTGTTTGCATTTAAGTCTTTAAAATAAAGCATGTGTGCAGTACAACATAAAAATTTGCATTAATGATTGGGACACTCGATGTCAATTACTGACCTTTGTGAATTAGTAAGTGAATAAGTGCAGCTGAAATAGAGGCCTAATGTATCACAAAATATTGTTACTCATAGATGAGTGTAGTTTAACCTTAATTATTTATGCTAATACACCATAATTTTCTAGCAAATGCACTGCAATATGTATTTAGAAAGTAATGATGTCCATGTAGCATGAGAGCTTTCTGCAGCAGACTGTAAGAGATCACGATTTTGTCTGAATTCAAGTTATAAATGATCCAGATTAACGTTTTTAGTGACGAGGTTGTCTTATTGTATATCTGAACAGATATCAAATGTATATCTGTTCAACATTTAAAAAAATACGGAGGAGGCCATGGTCCATTCCAATGATGGAATACTCTGTTATAATTTAGCCAGTTTAGATGCATTATGGTTGCTCTTTGCTTGGTAAGGTAGAATACATATGGCTTAAGAGTGATTTTATTAGCAATTGCATCACTTTAAGCACAGTTTATGAGCCCTGTTCTAGTTCATTATAAAACCAATTTATTACTTTCACTGATATTAATAATCCTAATAGAATTAAAACTGTAAAACATGATGAAAAGCAATCCTTCAGACAAAAAGTCTGATCAAGGAAACTTTCAAGTTTAAAATGTAAATTTCAAAATAGACCACTTTTAAAGAACACTTGAAATTTTTGAACAAGATTATAAAATACTGCAAAGTCAAACCTATTTTTATTCTTACAAGAAGAAATACCATTAGATATGATTGTTACATGCTTAGTGATTCATGGGCCTGGTTATATACATGCTTTGTGATATATGAATTATTTAGTAAGAAAAATCACAATAATTTTGTTGTTACTCAAGAATTTATAGGTTGACAGAAAAACAATTATGCAGCCCCTGAAGCTGGTCTGATGGGGTACAGTAACATCATTAACGATACACAGCCATTTTTGTTCAATCCAGCCGGTATAGTTTACGTTGTAAATTTTCAGTAACTGTGTCTCATACCTAGCCTTTAAAACATACATAAAACATGCCTCTCATCTGCTTTATTTCAAAACTTGTTCACAATTTAAAGCAAGAGCTAAATATTTGATAATTCAGCCTAAGTAAGTTTGCAGGGTTGTGGGTTTTTTACAGTTCAAGATGAGTTTACTATGAGAAAGAGTTTTAAAAGATCTATTTGAGGCCAGATTCTGCTCCCACTGAATTGAAAGTAAGATCAATTTATTTCTTGGTATTTGGTTCACAAACAATCCTTTGCCGTGCGAAGTGACTGCAAGGGGTAGTGGGAAGGCGTGGAAGGAACACAGCTGGTTTTCTCCAAGTTTTAATGCAGATTTTAAGGGATCTTAATTTATACATGTATTGATCAAGGAGGTACACCTGGGTGATTCTTTCCTGGGAGATGCATTTTAGAGAAGAGTATGTTTACAAAGTCTGGACGTTGTTGACCTACTTTTTTCATAAGCCTAAGGGAATTCGGTTTGCTGCACTCACTTGGCAATCTGAAGATGTGGGAAGGAATAAAAGCTGAATTTCACCTTTGTTATTTTATCAACATACAAAGTTATGTATTAATCTGTTTTAAAAAAACCCAAACAAACATGAAAACATATGCTACTAAAGCAATGATCAGGTGCCATTTTCTCTAGGAAATGAAGAGTATATCCTTTGTTATGTGTGATACCTATCTAGAGACGGGTACAGGGAGCAAGCAGAGATGATACATTGAATTTAGTGAACCAAGGGCTGGCACTTCGGTTCTGCTTCCTCTGTTTTTTTATACGATATTGAATTACATGTAATATAGTGCAGTACTACTAATACAGTATTCCAAAATATTTTTAAAAGTTAAAGCATTGAATAGCTTTTAGCACACATAGCTAACAAATGTTAACTATTTAGTCTGTTACATGGTAAATGCATGCTATTCCGATGTGAATTCTAGTAGTAGTGAGGTTAAAATTTCCCAGAGACGCTCCGTAGGAGCTATAATGAAAACGTAGGACTGTCTGCCTCTATGCTCAGCTTCCTTCCTGTGCCTCGTTTCCTTCTACCCAACGGTCTGAACACAAGACTTGAGGAAATTAGTTTTGGGTCCTAATCCTGGTTTGTAGGGCACTTCAACTCCTGATACAGCCCAGTGCAATCGCCATAATTTACTTGCTTTTGTTTCCACTGAATAGTTAGCAATGGGCATATTGCAAGAGTTATTCGAAAAATAGCACGTATGTCAAATGCTGTGTGAAGAGGACTATGTAAGTTCTAAGCACTGCATTTTTCACCTGCATTGGCCTGATTCACTCCTGAGATTGAGCTCGCACATCCCTCCACCAGTGGCAAGGAAAAGCTCCTAGGTACAGGTCCTGGAACAGGAATATTCAAGAACAGGGCCAGGAGAGCCGTCTCTTTCTTTCCTCCTTTTTATGCAGTTTTGGTAGGGGGACTCAAAACTTCATTATGTGGTGTCTGCGGTAGTGAAAAGATAGAAAATGACTTGTGTTAGCTAACTTCCTTTGCAGTGAGAATTAGAGAGGGAAACAAGTAATAACTTATTTCCTTACTTTTGAGGGCCTTGCAAATTATCATGCTAAGCATGTTCCAGGCAACCAGTGGGGTACAGCATTTTTTCCCAACCATTCACCGGTACTCCCATGAGATTCCGCAGCACGGCAAATCTAACAATTCATCTTTTCCTCGAAAACAAATATTTTTTTTCTTTACGTGGCCATCTCCAGATCTCCTCTGTCCTCTCTAACCGCAGTGGAAAGCAGCAGAGAGCAGCAGCAGACTGCAGTGAGACAGTTGGTCTTGCGCTTGTAGCATAAAACCAGCCTGGAAGGAAGTCTGTGGCACTGATGGAAGGTATTTCCCCCACACAAATAAAACCAGAATTTATAGCAGTCATGGGTTTCATGATCCTTCCATAATTTAAAAAACTGATATATTGTTCCTTTGCAGATTTTGAATGTTATGTCATTGTGGATAGACAGTAACTTTGGATATGTAATTGTAAACAGGAAATCCATGCATATTTCTTGCTGACAGCATGTCATCTGGATTCAGTGGAGAAAATCAGACTACTCAGTTATTTTTTTCTGTGGCTTTCTGGAATTCCTGAACTTCCTGTGTCAGAAACTTTTTTAAAGAGGAGGTTCTTGGGGCGGTCAAATACTGAACTTTAAAAATATTTTATGATACATATTAAAAAATATCTGTGTTCTTCCTACATAAATTTTCCTCCATCATTGAGGAAAAATATAAAAATAGATTTTGGTGAAGTTCTGTTCTTATAGCAGCAATTCTGCAGGATGACAAAATAAATATTTACTATTTGTTTCAAATGTTGGTATAGTTAGAATGAAAATTTCTTATGAAACATGGGTTTTAAAGAAATACGTGGCAAAACCAAACCTGTATCAAGATACATGTTCTTGATGTGCTGTACTTCTTAAGACAGAAAAACCCTTAAGTTTGATTACAGCTGCATCAACACAAATCAGAATGGGGGATTAAGGTTATGATTAGCCCCGGAAAATCTACATAATATTCATGCAAATTTGGCAGATTGAGTTGGTTTTCCCCATAGTCTTGTAAATGAAAAAGGCATTTTAGAAAAATTGCGGTTCCATAGAAATTCTATGATTTTGTATCCTATTCTTTAAAATTTAATAGAAAATGAATCTGATTGAAATGAACCTGACTGAAAGGTATACAGGGACTGCAGGTAAAAGGTTCATTTGAACGGAAAGATGTCTGTGTGGGCAGCATTGGTCCCTTAGATACTTAGGAGCTGGGGCTCTATTAATTTCTAGTGTAGGAACTAAATTATAAGAAGTTATTGAACAGAGAGAGAATTTATCTCTGCTAATGGCCATTGAAAGATCCTTTTTCTTCTAAAGCTCAAACAATGTAAAATTCTAGTATGAGGAAGCTTGATGATGTTTCAGGAATGAAATCAAATATACCTTCCATTTTTCCCCCCTCTAAATTGATAGTGTAGTTTGTCATGTATGATAATGGGAGAGACTGTGATAAAACATACAGATCAATAGCCTACGATTGAGATTAACGCTCTTCTGCTAAAAAGAACCGCGAAGTTTTGTGCTGCAGACCTGTACGGAGCAGAGAGCCTTCCCTCTGACTTCTGTCAGGCAAAAAGCTTTATTTACAAAGCTGCACGTAGCGTATCGTGGCTTGTGACTGCGGCAGGGAGCTGACATCACCGTCACGCTCCAACACAGAACCGTTCCTTGCTGCTGCTGAGGAAGTTGGATGTAACATTTTAAGGGTGATTTTCGGATAACTCTTCGATGAAAGGATTTTACCCGGATATCAGCACGGGAGGTATTTAGCTGAGTATTCTGTAATCTGGAGAATGAGTGAAGAGTGTGACAGCTATTGGCAAAACCGCCCCAAGACGGTGGTTTGGCATCAGCAGGGATGCGGGGAGCGCCGAGTTGTCCCTGCTCCTGCGCCCCGCGTCGCTCCTGGGCCTCGTGGCACGGCGAGGGCCGGGCCGGGCCCCCGCGCTGAGGAGAGCCGCCACGGGCCGATGGCGCGCCTTGGCCACGCGCAGGTTGGTTTCCTTGTGCGTTCTTGTGTGTTAGATGGAATAACCTGAAGACAAAAGCCCCGTGAGTTCTTAAGGGGAAGCGGCCACCGGAAGGGACTCCAATTCATTACCCTGCATTTTGAAGACCGGCGGCGCTGGGCACTTTCCACACTTTGTAATTAAAGCAGGAGTCCGAGCCTGACTCTGACTGTTGTCTCAACAGTGGTTTTCCTGTTAAAAGCAGAAGGCGTGAGGGGGAGGGAATGAAAATCGGTGTCTCTGCGCTTTCCGGAGCGATTCCTGCTCGCTCCCCGGGGCGGGCTGTCACGGCGCTGGCGGCCGTCGCCTCCGCTCCCTCCTCCCACAACATGGCGCCGCCTCCCTTCCCTCCTCTTCTTCCTCCTCCTCCGCTTTTCCCTCCTCCCGGCCCCTCCGTTTTGGTTCCGGGGCAGCGAGTCCTTCCTGCGGTCGGGGCGGGGCGGCGCAGGCCCCGCTCTGCTCGGCAGCGGCCGCGGCCCGCCGCAGCATGTGAGCCCGGCGGGGCGGGGATGCTCTGGCTGCTCTGCGGCCCCTCCCGCGCCATGGAGAGCCAGGCGCTGGTGATCCGCATCAGGATCCCCGACGGCGGGGCCGTCGACTGGACTGTTCACTCGGCGCCTCAGCTGCTCTTCAGGGACGTGCTGGTGAGTCCCGGCGGGGGCGGCCGTCCCGGTACGGGCCCCGGCCGCTGCCCGGGAGGAGACGGGGTGGCCGGGGGTGACGCGGCGGGGTCCGCGGCTCCGTCAGCCGGGTCGGGTGGGGAAGGCGGTAACAAAAAACCTCGCTGGAAGGCGAAAGGTGGTGGGGTTTTGGTTGGCTTTTTTTTTTTTTTTAGGGATGGGTTTTTTGCTGCCTGGTGTCTGCACCTGGAAGGAAGTTTTAATGCGAAAGTGGTTCTGGCAGAGGCTGACAAAAACCACGGGCCTGGGGCGGCGTCGGGGCCCTGATGCTTCAGGGGCGGTGTTGCCGGTGCAGCAATTCGGGGGGGTTTTGCCCTCGTGTGCAGGGAACATAAGCACCCGCTTGCAGCGAAGCCGTCAGGAGGAGCCGAGCGGTGGCCTCAGGTCGCCGGAAGGGTTTGTCCCCTGACGAGGGGGGCTGACCGTGCAGTAACGCCGGGCATGGCGCATCCCGGCCTGCCCGCCTTGGCGCGCTGGGGCGGTCGCAGGGCATCGCTTCAGCGCGATTTAAAAAGTTGTCATTTGGAAATTAGTGCCTGCCCGGCTCAGGCACGGTCACTGTGCGCTCTGCACATGGGCGGTAGCTGTACTTGCTGTTGGTGATGTATCTGTTCCACCTCCTTTGCCCTAAACAGCCCTCAGCCCTGGCCTTATTTTCTGCCAATCTGCACATTGAGGATACAAGGATCCTCTGTTCGTTCAGGCAGTGGATATTCTTAATTGCATCCTTAGGCCAAACTAAAATCTAGTCCTTGTGTGTAGGTCGTACTTATTTTCTTCAGGATGCCCTCATCTTTCCTACATAACACATCTCTGCTAGAGACTCCGTGTGCCCTCTAAAGAAAAATCTTCCCATGCCACAGATCATGTGCATATTTAATTTTTTCTCTTGTTATTGACATTGGAGAGAGGTTCTGCAGATCTCTTCCAATGCGTCGCATCTTACTGAGAAGACACGTGGGGATTAAGGGGTTGATTTGCTGGGAAATGTTCGATGTTGGGCCTATAGAAGATTGCAGAGGCAGTTGGAGCGATGGCAGGTGTTCCAGGTTTCTTTCTTCCTAACACTTAACATTATGCAAGACTTTCCATAGGTGTAGGAGAGGGAGCAGAACTTTTGACAGATCAGTGGGGTTTTTGGAAGGGGAAGTTCCCCCTTGGAGAGTCCTGTGAGTTTCCAGTGGTTACACAGCAAGCCTGGACAAACCCGCTCTGTCCTTCGCAGACAAGCACTGCAGAGCTGAGCCAGGTTTACTCCACATTCTGCTTTGTGTTTCCCATTTTTTTCCCCAAACAGAGTGGGATAATCACTGATGTTTGGACTATCCTTTGGCATTTTAGAATTATTGGAAATTTAAGTTTGGTTGTGTTACTTAAAAGTAAATAAAGAAATGTTGTCAGGTGGAGGGCATAGCTTTGTGAAACCATTTTGCTTTTTAGTTTTCATCATTGTTGCTTCAGCATAAAAGTAGCCGGGTGTATGTGGGCCTTAAACTTGAGCTGTGTAGTCCGTTTAACAAGTAGGTTGAAAAAAAGTGCTGTTGAAGCTTAAACTGTGTATGCAACAGGAACCGCAGCCTATGGTTTTCTCTGAGCCTATCCCCTGCGCGTGCTCCCGGAGTCTTCGTTTGGGGCAGCAGTGAGGTATGGGGACTGGTGTCTAAAGCTAGCGGGGGCTTCAGGCAGCACAGCTCTAACTCGCCGGTCTGACCGTGTCTTGCATGTGAGACTTGGCACCTACAGTTTCTGTTGTAGCTCCTGCAGTTGCTCCATCAGGTTGCAGCTGGGGCCAGTGTATGACTTTTTGACCTGAAGTTAAAATGAACCTGTATGTTCAGTTGTGATACAACACTAAGAGCCAGCACGCCTTTTGGAGCCAGATCTCAAGTAAGCAGAAGTACAATGGTACAGCTGTTGAAGTAGCTCGATAGGCTTCACCCTTATTATTAGTTGTATCAAGGCAAAGTACTTAACTGGGGTCTAGTGATATACCCGTAACCATGCCCTGCTGAGAGGAGTTTGAATAACTGCCTTCAGCGTGCTGAGAAGAGAGCCTAACAGAGCCCTTGACATCTGAAGTGGTCAGTGGACAATATGGGACCTTCAGGAGCACCCAAAGTCATCAACAGCTGCAGTAATCTCCAGTCACATGGAGCCAATGCTTCCTGAGAGCTGTGACCACTCTAAGTGTGGAAGAAGTGAATGGCTAAGGGAGGACAGGTCGGGCATGTCTCAGGTTGGTGGGGACTCTGTTTTTTCACTGCTAATATGTTTAGGGAGGCACTTACATAGGGAATCTGTCACAGAATAGGCATGACAAATCAAAGCAGAGGGACTGCGATATAAGGGGTCATGCAGGGCATTTTTCCTACCACTAGACGGGCAGGTCCTGTGACCGGCAAGCCTCGAGTTTACTTGGGCAAATCATCCCCACTCAAAGGCCAGGAACTGCAGGTAGGCTTGGCTGATGGAACGCTCGTCTTGTTCTGCGTCGCTATTGAAGTCACAGAGAAAAGAGGAGGCTTCTCATTCTTCCCCCTCTGCAAACGATTTTGATGCTTATCTTGGTTGTTTGTTTGCAGCTCTCTGGCAGATCTACTGGACTTCTAAAAATGTGTTTTTCCAGTTATGAGCAGGTTGAGCTTCCCATTTTGTGGTAGTTTGTCAAGTCAGCAGGTAATGGTTAAACATAACAGGAGCATACATTGCTATTTTTCTTACAAAATCCCAGTTTCTGTGGTTATACTCACATTCAGTGGTCATTGATGTCCTTCCCGAACTTCTGCGATGTTTGCGTAGGAAGCTCTGTACAATGAGGCAGCCACAAAACGTTTGGTGATGTCCATTGCCTATGTTGTAGGCACTTCTACCCCAGCCAGGCACAGCTGATGAAGCAAGGAGCGTACTCTTAAGCAGTTGTTTCATTTAGCACAGCAGAGGACTATGAAGAAGTGCACCAGGTGGGTGGCCACGTGTGCTGTTCGCTCTTCTGCGTGGTGCAGGTTGAGATCACTGTGTTAACAGTGTTCTGAGAAGGTGCAGCTGCCGCAGATTGCCTGCGGTTCTCTTCACCCAGCTCCTCTGCAGACGCAGATCCATCTCCAGCCATCTGTACACTGAACTGTTTCCACCCACTGATAGAAGAATATGAATGGTTCCTGGGTTGAAACGTTCCAGCTCTCTGTTGGGTGAAAGTGGATAGATTTCTGCATCAGGTCACATACGTGTTGGTAATTTTCAGTTACCCACTGTTAGGCTATTGCATTGAGCGTGGCAGTGACAGCAGTACCTCCGTCCTAACTGGGAGAGTTGGATTACGCATGGTGAGTCAGTAGGTGATGACACATTTCTTGCCGTCAGTGGAGATCTCAGCTGTGGGGATGACGGGTGTTATGACAGTGTTCAGCTGGGAGTGCAGCCATGCAGTAGTACCATTCAGTGATTGTCGTTTTCATGTCAAAAATCCTCTCTTGTGGACTGTGAAATGCTAAGAGAAGAAGGAAGAAGTTTAATAAGGTCTGAACTGTCTCAAGGCCCTCGTTTGTCTAACTGATTGTCTTTCAGGAGGTGCCATCACAGTATGCACGTGCGCTTAATTTATCTGGTAACTGCAGAAATTAAATGAAGTAAGGCTCTGTACACTAAAGCGTGGTAGATCTGGCACCACCTGTGGCTGGGGGGGAGCCCTGAGTGTGGTGGGGAGGGCAGGAGTGGGGCCGACCCTGTCTTCTGCTGTCCTCTGCCTTCGCTGTAATTTCCACTCACCTGGTAGGCAATTATAGAGGGCTTATGTGTTAGAGTGTCTATTAAAGATGGCGTGGAGAATTGAGACATTCCCTACGAAGGTAAATTACTGAACAATAATAATCCAGTCAAACCCTGCTGTTTCCCTTGTTGTCCACATATCTCTGAATTGAAGACATGGGAATGCAAGGTACCCCTTTTTTTCTCAGCTCCTGCTGTTTGGGGCACAGTCAAGCTCTGAATAATCCCCGTAGTTTGCCCCGTTTAGGACTGATCTAGCTCTCCATGTGGTGATGTCCAGAGCACAGCAGGCTCGAGCCTGCTCCACGTACCTGCAGCCCAAGGTGGGACTTGATGGGAGGTACCATCTTGCATTGAACCACAGAAGCATGTGTGCTCACCAGTTCCAAAAACCATATGCATACCTCCAGATCAGTGGGAACTGGGGGCTCAGGGGAGCCTTAGATTAACTGTGCAGTAAGGCTGTTCTTCCTGCTAAGGTAGGTCCCATGTTCTGCTTTCTATTCAGGAAACCCCATAAAATTATCTTTGAGAACAGTAAGATTTCTTTAAAAATCATTTTTATTAATATAGTATCCCGGAAGTGTGAACAGCATTGTGAATACAAACAAGTGTAGCCTTGGAGGATTTCAGGCTGGCATGCATCTTCCTTTTTCCGAGAAGAAGCTGCGGCATAGAGTCACCAAATATCCTGTCCTTAGCCATAGAATAACCTGTTGGAGTCCAGGAGGCTGATACTCAGTGCAACGCTTTACGCTCTAAATGATAAATTACTTAAATTTCAACTGCTCTAATTCTGGCTCATGGAAGGGCCTTTACAGGTACTAAACTATGTATTCCAACTGGAAAACCTGGTACCTGCAGGTTGGTGCTGGTGGTTGGGTTGACTTAACAGGACGGTGCTTAACCCGTGGAAGCAGCACTGCTTGTATGCGTTGGCTTAGGCATTTTCTTGATTACTTTCCTAAACGGGACGCTACAAGCTGAGCTGTTCTTCATAATGTCACTTTAAATACATTCTGTGTATATCAGCTTTGTAGGCCTGTAAGTTACCAGTAAACTGATTTATTTTAAAGGCACCACTAAATGAATTACAATAAGCTTATTTATTTTTTTTATCATGCTGTCTAGATTCGTTTGCCCTAACTGTCACTGGAGTGTTTAAGTGCTTGGTGTTAATTCAGGATAACTTCATGATGTCGTACTGAGGTAAAATAAGTTTTAACTGAAATGGGAGTGAGGGCCATGGTTTTAATATTTACACTGTTGTTTAAGGCCGTGCTTTCACATTTTCTGTTTTCTTGCCCGAGAGATAAGTGCTCCACAGCTCTTCTAGAGAGCAGATTTGATGGAGTTCTTGTTTCAGCTGCCGTTCCCTGTTTATTTGTTTTTTCCTCTTCGTTGTTAGAGGCTTTTCAGTTTTGTAAGATAAAATAGAAGCTATCGTGTGTGTGAGCCCACTTGAACAATGTCTACAAGTCACAGTATTTTATTGCTTGTGATCTCTGTTGTGATAGTAGGAAATCATCACATGTAATCCGTTGAAATTTAGAGTAATCCTTTAAGCTTGGGTCACTGGGAGGTCTGCTGAATGTTTGAGTGTGGAGGTCTTACGTGGCTGATGAAAATGCTGTGGTAACAACAGAGGAATGGTGTGGTGTCCCTCCCTCCCACCTCCTGCGAGGCTGATTTTTCTCAGGTGCATCTATTAAATAGAAATACTGAAAGTTGACTAGAGCAAAGTTTTTGTGACTGTTGGTAGGGTTTTCTTTTTACCTATGGACACCATAACTCTGTCTTATGATAATTGTAGTTCTTAAACTCCTGTGCTTGGTTGTACTTGCTTAAAGAATCCAAATATATAGAAAAAGTTATTCTGAATAGGAAAAAAATAAATATAAAAAAGAATTTACTGTCACTGTTCCAGTGCTGTCGCAGCTTTGGGAATCTTAGAGCTTGTCCTAGCAGACGTTTGAGGCCGTCAGAACTGTCTCCGAGTGGCTCCCGCACCTCTTAAATGCAGTTTGTAAATACCCCAGAACTGGGGTCCTTTTCTGAAAACAATTTTTAAATCCATTTAGTGGAAGCATCTGTGTGCCCACATAAGAACACTTTACAAGTGGCTTAAATCTAACACAATTAAAGTGTGTTTGCTGAGGAATTTTCGATGTTTAACTAATTTAGAAATAATTAGTTAACAGCACAGTCTTCTGTTTAGGCAAGACTCTAATTTCTTGTTAGGAACAGAGGGTACAGCTTGGCTGGCTTTTGACAGAGGACCGACAGAGCTGTCAAACCCTGGAGAAGTATTTAAACGGAAGAATTTTTGTTAACGTGTCAATGTTTGGTGGGTTTGTGTGCTGGTGTTGTTTGTCGGTTTGGTTTTTTTTTCCTTTTTTGGCTCCACAAATTTAGAATCTATATCATTAGGTAATCTGTATTGCACATCGTTTGTCTTTTTGTATGCAATTAGTAATTTAAATTACATACTATTGGGTTATTTTAGCATCTAAAATGAAAAGATAACACGAGAAAGATTTAGAAATATTATGTGCTTTCGTTAGATCTGTGGCAATCTTTAGGTTGCTTTTGCTGCTTTCTCATTGTATTAATTGTGTCTTTCTGACGTTGCACAGAATGTTTAATTTCCTGGTTTTAGACTAAATGAAAAAATAGAGAAAACAAAAGTGACAGGACAGTGATCACTAAAGCTTTGATCCAGGGGGGTGCTTAGCACCCCAAGATGCTCACAGTGTACATACTACAATAAATATTGTTGTTCATTAATTTCTAATCACTTTGTGACATTGTCAGTGGAGAGATTGTCTGACATGAGAAATCGGGCAGCAGGAAGGAAAAAACCATGCTGTGCATTTATGCCGTGCCCTGACATGACATATAGCAGCCTCGCAAAGGCTGACAACAGCACGTACCCTGGGAGGCCAGGATGACTTTGGTCGGAGCAGATATTTTTCACTGAATTTTGAGTAAATGCTGTGTGCAAAGACTTAAACAAAAAAAAAACCCAAAAACAACCTCCCAAAAAACCAAGCCACAAAAACCTCTCCTCCTCTCAATTTAGTTGTACAGGAAAATTAACAAAAAAATGCTGGTTTGGATCAGAGATGTGCAACACTTGGAAATGTTGTGTGTGTTTTGTGATGGGCTTGTGTATGTGCCGCTCGCGTCTCCCTTAGGAAAGGGATGGCATGGCATCGTCATAACGCCAGGCTGGAGATTGCCTTCCAGGATAGTACGTCCACTTCTTTGGGTATTTTAACCTTATTGCCTCAAGGGCAGCCAACGTATTTGAATCTGTCTACCAAGTTTTGAAGAAGTTTAAATTCCAATTAAGAATGACAAAGAGCCCACCAAACTTTCCGTCTTGGATGGCGTGGAGAGCATCTTGAGACTCAGCGCTGCGTTGGAGGCAGCAGCAGGCAGCTCGGCGCGGCTGCTGGGTCCCGCTGCTTTCCCGGGCAGTTGTGGAGTGAAAGCAAGAAAAATTCGTTCAGTCTCACAGTGAGTGTTTTGATTTAGGATGGAAGCCCTAAACCCGGCCGGAGCTGTTTGTTACCCCGTTGTTCCTGAGCTGCAGGCAGGGTGGGAGATGGAGCCGTGTGAGGAGGTTGCCTTGTGGTGGGAAGCAGGACCAGGGCAGGTCGTTCGGAGGTGGCGAGGAGGAATTGGAGTGATGTAAGCGGAAGGACTGAGAGAGCAAATGTGCTTTCTCAACTAAAAAGCTATTCATAAACCTCTCTTTTTATGACTTACCTCAATGAGTTGATGTACATTTTTCTATAACCTACGGACAAAATCGATTCTTTAAACTGCAAGAGTGGACAACACTGACTTGTTTGCAATTATGATTGAGTTATTTGAAAAGAAAAGAGTTTTCCTCAAGGTAACATGGAGAGGAGGGAGAAGAGCACCATGATTTGTACTGATTTGTGTTGTGTGCTGAAAAGTTTGTAATTTTGGGGCAGTGGTGAGTAGCAGGTCTTTAAGTCTTCAGCCTGCAGCTGGGGAGTGATTAAGATGATTTACTGTAGATCATCTCAGGCATTTCCCATTTGATATATGGCTAATTCTTCTTTACGTTTTAGGATGTCATCGGTCAAGTTTTGCCAGATGCAACGACAACAGCATTTGAGTGTAAGTATGACTTGTATAAACTGTCTCCTTTGTCATATTATAGGGCTGACATTTTTTAAATAAATAGTGTTTACATTCGTTATATGTTACAGTTAAATATTTATGCATTAATGCAAGTTTAATGATGATACTGAACTAAGCAATATTTTATTATTTAATCACATCTTGAATGAGCATATTTCTACAATATAGCTTTAATTACCAGCATGACCTTACCATGCTCTTACTCCTCACTGCAATTGTATTGCTCGAATTAAATGAAAAGTATAAAGTACCTGTAGGTCTAAGTTTAAAATTTTAATCCCCCATTGGAAGAAACCAAAAGAGCAGCAGCTTTTACAGAAATATGGTACAAGGTACAGATTTTGTACCAAATATAGCAGCATTAGAAGTTAGTGTTTCCTTTCACTGGAACAAAATGTCTGTTATTTGCGAGAAGGGCTGCTGTGTTTTTAGTTTTCCTTTTTTCCTTCTGCTGGGCTCAAGCTAAATACACCGTCTTCTGTCCCCTGTGCGAGAGCGGGAGGTGCCGATAGTTATTCAGCTGCAGCTCCTGGAGGAGGTATGAGGGCTGCAGGAAAGTGCCACCCCGTTAGACTTGGCCAGTAGTAATAAATTCTAAAAGGCCACGTGGGTCGGGTTGAGAAGCCGGGGAATATAGCTTCTGTGTAGGATCTGAGCAAACGGGACGTTGGGGTTGTGCGTAACGGCACTTAGAGCTCATGAAGGTGCTTCGGTTATGCTTTTGCTGAGTTAGGAAAGCTCTCGGTGATTGTTAGTGCAGGTTTAGGCCTGTATCTGCTAACATCTATTTCAGCTCTATTCTTTGAACCCTGTTTATTTTTATTTTTGGAGGGATTCCTGGGGGATTGTCTTATCTGGAGAGCAAAGGGGAGTCAAACATCTGTGTCTTAGGGAATAGGATGCCATGCTAGAGTTTTCTTCCAAGTGCAGGAGGACTCTTTTATTATATTATTAATATTTTTTTATTCTGCATATCTCTGTGTTTTTTCTTTGATAGTGATTAAATAGCAAGAAGGAGCTGGAGGGGGGTAGATGTGCTCAATATGAGTAAGGTAGCGATGCTTGAAGGTGAGAGAGCAGACACAAGAAGACAGGGCCTTGTATTCCTATTAGCATTTCTCCCCCTTTCATAGGTTTATGGATAATTCTGCATCTAGATAATCAAAGGAAGCATTGTTTTATGGTCTTCCAAGTACTATTTAGAGCTTTCTACTTTTCTTTTTATATGTTTGTGTTTTTCTCTCCTAAAACGCCAGAAACCTATGAATGGAGATTGTAAGTGTTACTTCTCTGTAGCCTCGACATTTCTCCTGCCCTGCTTTTTAAAACAAGACTTTTAAAGAGAGACCAAGGCTCCAGACCTTGCCTTTTTTTTTTTTTTATGATTTGTTAATATTTTTTTTGCATACCTCCCACATCACACATTAGCTTTGTTTGAACTTCATGCACCAGTAGCAGTCGCTGCAATCAGGGCAGTAGCCCATATTAATGGTACCATGTGTAGAACTTTCCTGGAAATACTTATTTCGTTGTGTCTTCTAACATCTGCTTCTGTGCTTTCAGTTCGTGTCTCTAGTCTGTCATTTGCATCTGCACAAAACCATTTCCCCTGCCATTTAACTGGCATCTAAAATATGTTATGTATATTGATGCGTGATTTTTCTGGTTACTCTTTCCGTATCAAGTGCCTAGATTTTACTGGCTTAAGCTTCGTTCTCACCTGCTTCATTGCTCTTCAGATGTGGATAATTGCCATCCAGCGCCGGCTCCTCCACCGTTTGTTTAGTTATTGTTATCTACAGTGTACCATCCATTGCGACTCCTACCTGGGGCTGCACTTCTCCTACTCTTGGACCTTTATGTGGATTTCACCATTGTATTACACATTGCTACAAATAAAATCACTAACAGCATATGGCCTGTTATGATCCTTTTATCCAAACTCTGCCATTTTGTATATTTGTGACACACTGCAGATTTTGGGAAGATTGCTTCATAATATTTGTTTACCATCTGCTGCACTCTATTTGGTATCTTGCGAGGATTTCTTACTCCATTTTAAGTGACATTAGCAAAATCCAGCCAGTACGTAGGATTTTTTGGTTCTACTTTTGCTTCCCTAATGTGCTGGAAAATCGTATTGCTGTGCTCTAGGCAAGTAGAGAAGCCTGAAAATCTTTCTGAACCCATGTGTCATATCTAGCTGGTTTTTGGGCTGTGCCCACTAAAATGTCATGGTAGGATGGCAAAGGATCTCTGCACAGAAATGAGAAATGTTATTTTTTTTTGCTGTTTTTGCTCTTTACAGGCATTGACTGGCTATTTTAGATTTGGCTTTTTTTAATGCCAGGTAATATTTTCTTTCTTTTCATCAACATATTTTTAATTTATTCTCTTTGTACCACCATCAGGAATTTTGCAGTTAATTTCTTAATAATAATTTAAAATGAATAATATGTGATTTTTAATTTATTTTTTTTAATAAACATTCTGCAAGTGGGCTCTAAGAATTTTCCAGCTTGCTTTTTTTTTTTTTTTTTCCCCTCCCCATTTTTTGGTGGTCCCAGCTGAGTTTGTTCCCTCGGGCCAAGCTTGTTTAACAGCTTTTGTCTCCATGTATTTATCTCTCTCTGTTGTATGTTTCCCCTCTTCTGCATTTCACTCCGATCCCTTCTTGTTGATGCATGGTCTTCCTTGTGTTCGCTATTCCAACAGCTGCTTCTTCAGCCTTTCTTACTCTGTTGCACGCTGTGACTGGGGCTTGGGTTTCAGCCAGGTAGTAGTTTTACGTCTCCTCCTTTCTGCCTAAAATGTTTCCAGGCAAGGAAGCATTCAGTTTCAACTCACTAACTCTTCTTAATCTTTTCATCATTCATGACTTGCTGCAGGCTGGTAACCCTAGCAAGTGGTTTTAGCAATCTGGCAATTCACCAGTTAAATTTCCATGAGAGAAAGCTCTGTAGGACATCACTGTGCTATCTAGTTCTTCTTCCAGCGTCCACATTTCCAGCGTCCCATAGCTCTCTTCCAGTACATTTTTGAAGTGTAATTCTAACGGGTTTGTTACCTCTTTTTTTTTTTATTCTTATTTGTCTCTTGTTGTTTTGCTCTCTCTTCTGCATTGTTTTATCATTACAGCCTCAAAATTACCTGCTAGTTTTTCAGAGGCAAAATGAACAAAGTCTTTTTTTTGTGTAATTTTGATTTGTTGACTCGGATCTGTTCCCAGATTCTCTGCAAAAATGGGGGCAAGAGCGAGTTTTCACCCAGGGATGTAATGGCACTTTTTAATATGGATGTGTTGAGTTGTGATTGAGCCCATGTATCGGAGCACGTCTACAGAGATGGGGACAGGCAGACACACTGCCTCACCCTCTGCTCGCGTCCTGAGCTGGTCAGGAGCCAACCTGCTCCGGTCCTGAAGCCGTGTAAATGCCCTTGCTCATCTCCAAGTCCTCACCCTTTGGTATTTCGTAGGTGTTTGAAATGCGGTGTCTGTGTTGCTCCTTGAGTTTTCCGGTGGGCGTCAGCTCGGGCAGAGTGCTTTTCCTTTGTAACCGTGCGGCTTTCTGACCGGCTGGCTGGTGGCTTGGAGCACGGGCAGAATTGTTCTGGTCTGTCTGTCCTCGTGTGTGTGGACGTGTCCTGACACACTGAGCCCCATCAGCTTGCAGGAAGAGGTGGGTGTCTCAGGCCTTTTAAATATCCTGACTCACAGGAGCCCATGTGTTTGAGATTCCCCACAATAGATGTTTTCTGGCCAAAAAGGCGTGTGAATTTGGCAGCCCTTCTTTGGTATCAATTGGATGTTTTGTTGCTGTTTTACTTTCAAAGTGCTCCCTGTCCAAAGGGGAAAAAAAAACAAATGTGGAACTGGGCTATACACCAGTGTGCTGCTTTGGGTTTGGTTTTTTGTTGTGTTTTGTGGTGGTTTTTTTTTTTTTTTTTTTTAGTAAATATCCAAGGAAGATGTTTATATTGCATCAGGCAAAAAATGGAGACAGATCATTAACCCCTCCCTTCTCTCCCAAAGCTAGAGCAATAAAAAGAAATTAACATTTGGTAACTGATTTGGAGGGGAGGGCTCTGTTCCGTCCCTCGGTGCAGCTCTCCCAGGGGGGACAGGGTGGGAGCTTTTCAGGAGGGCCGGGGCAGGAGAGGAGGGGTGGGCACCGCTCCGGTGGGAGTGGAGGAACGGCACGGGGAGCCTCGGTGACTGCGGTGTGTGACACGAGCGTGTTGTTGCACCAGCTGGTGCTAATGGCGGGGATTGAGCCCCCTGGTAAACCCGCACCTGCCGAATCCCGCCATATGTCTTTGGAAAGTCTATTCCTCCTTCAGGTCTTCATCTTAATTCTTTCTGAATGCCTTGCTCTGCTGGAGCCTTCTGAATCCTGCTCCCTTTCCTCTGGTTCTCTTTCTACAGCAGCTTCTTTCCTTAGGCCAGAAGTGCCTTGTCCGTGTGTGTGTGGCTGTCCCTGAGCCGTCACCACAAAACCGCGGTCACCCGGTCACGCTGCTCGTGCCTCCTGCCACCTCTTCAGCCGCAGTTGCACTGGGAACAAAGACACAGACTGCATTTGCTTGTTCACCAACTTCTGCCTTTGTCTAAATCTCTCTGTATAAGTATTGTGGATTTGTGTCCGCTTGTAAGTTACTGTTTTTAAGCCAGCATTGTGATGGCATGAAGGAGCCGAGATGCCCGTGCGTTTGTCCCAGGGATGGGGGCAGAGGGGTGCGAGGAACTTGGCATAGGGCAGGTGAGTTGAGGTAGGGTTGACAGCAAGACCAGAAGTTTTTTTTAGTGGGAGGAAAACAATTTATTTACTTTTTTTTTTTTTTTTTAATGTTTCTAGTAATTGTGATGAAAGAAACTGCCAAAACTTAACTCCATATGGGAGGATCGAAGCACACTCAAAACTTTACTTTGCTCATGGTGTCAAAAGAATACGTTGATGGGTTTCGGTGGGGGTTGTTACAGCATGTGTGAGGCGCTCAGCTTCTGGAGAGGCTCTGGCAGTAAAAGAACTGTTGAGAGCAAAGTTTTGAGCACTTTGTGCCCCCTTTTTAGATGTAATTGTGGTCTTTGTTAATTAAGGTTTGGAGTCATTATACATTATTATTTCAGAGTACCTGGTTACCTGTGTGTAGTTGGCTTAATACATTCTTCGTATTTTTATTTGCTTGTAAAAACCCGACATATTAAAATTATAAATATCCTTCTTCCATTGTTCATGAATGTAATACGTTTCTTTGTTAGATGAAGATGAGGATGGTGATCGGATTACTGTTAGAAGTGATGAAGAAATGAAAGCCATGCTATCCTATGTAGGTACAGTATAATAAATGCTGATATTTTCTGTGTTTATCAGTTTCCGTTTGTGTATTTTTACTTGTATCAAAGTGTTAACATAAGCTGCAGTGTTCACGGTACGATATTCCTGTATTAAGTTCACAGTGCAATATTCCTGGATTAAGTGTAGGTGTTTAAAAACCATGTGACATGAGATATATGGACATACTTGACATTTCTAAAAAAAAAGACTTGTACACTTACTGATCATATTATAAACATTAAGAATAATGCATCTTAATGACTTTTGCATTAGGTATAGTGTAGGCTAAATGGACTATCAATTTCTTGTATTTTTTATGCAGTACTTAAAGTAACGGCTCATTAAAAATGAACCCCTGGGCTCTAAAAATTTTTCAAAATCTACTTTCATCTGGAGACTGTTTCACCCCTCCGAACAGAAGAGTTTCATTGTAGCTGCAGGCTCAATATTCATAGAGGATTTAAAGACGTATCTTCTGTTTTTTAATATGAGATGTATGTGTGTCTGTGTGTGCCTTTATATACATAGATGTGTGTAAAATCTCTGTCTGGATACCTGTAAATGTGAAATCGGTCTAGAGAAATAAAGTATGCATTGCTTATTGAAACAAAGTCATTTGAATACGGCTTCAGTGTATCTTTCATGTTGCAGATGTAAGTGAAAAAAAAATCATTTAACATTTCCTTTCAAATGAAATTGATAAGCAAGAAAATAACGAATGGGTATTTTCTCTCTAAGCCAGATGGAATGCTGGTTTCTTATAAAGTGCGCTTCTCGCTATGCTAATGGTCTTAACTGGGAACTTATCAGAAATAAGCCCTGTGTAGTACTAGTCGTAGGTGCTTTTGGTGGGACTTAATGGCTTGGTTGAGTTTAGTCCTCCTCATCTGTTCCCTGTTAGCAGAGGACGCAGAGCAGGGACGCGCTTGGATCACCTACATCTTGCCTTGGTTTCTGCTTAATGGATCGCTCTTGGGCACGTATTCTCTAGCATTCGGCAAAACGATGTGGTTTCGGTGTTGTCAACTTAACACGTCAAATTCTCCATGTTTCCTTTCAACGCGGCTCATGTTTTCTAGGCTCCGGGAAGGTTTCTTCAGTGAAATTCTGATCCTTTTGATATCTGCAGAGACTGTACTACTCCTGCACCCCGGCGCCCTTCCCTTGGGAAGGCTGGGGTGGATGCTCATCACGGGGTCGTCTGTTAGCAGATCCTGGGTCAAAGAGACCTTAGTCATTGCCTACGACTTAGTCCTGGGGTGAAAGAAGTGCTGGTTCCAGATGCTGGTGATTGATTTCTCTGAAACTCAAGGGATTTATTAAATAAGCCCCTCTCGTGCAGTTTTCTTACATGGTGAAACCATTCTATTACCAGTTTGATATTGAAGACCATAAGACAGTTGTGTGAAAGAAAGGAAGAAGAATCTGGCTGCAGTCAAGGGGGTTTTGTGCTTGTTTGGTGGAGTTTTTTTGTTTTGTTTTACATACCTAGATCACTGGTGATGCTTCCTCACTAGAATTCCTCGTGTTTCTCCATTTTCCTTACAAAATGTCTGCCATTTTTGCTGTTAAACTAGAAAACTTGAATTTTCCTGGCACAGTCTTAAGATTAATCATGCCTTTGTAAGGTCATCTTTTTGCTATGCTTCCAAGCTTACTGTTAAAGTTTCAGTACATTAGAGTTATGATTGCTCAACTCTCTGCTTTCCCTTAAAAATTATGGGATGTCTGTAAATGACTTCTTTCTGCTTCAGCAGCTTTTCTTCTCTGAAAATTTTCCCTTCGGTTTTAAACTAGTCTTCTATTTGTGTTGCACCGATGATTTAACTTTCTAACATCCTATAGGTGTCATTTTGGGATATGTTTATAAGAAAACAGATGTTCTTAGCCTACAAGTAAAGGAATGAATCTACTGCAATCTTGAAGAATATACCAGGGAAGAAAAATACTCATTTTTGAGTATTATGAGGCCTCCAACAAATATTTGGAGGATTAAATAGTTCCTGTTTCTAGGAATTTTGAGATGGTGCAGTTTGTCTCTGGTTCTGCTGGTATTCTCCAACTCTCCAAAACCAAAGTGGAGGGTTTCTTTCAGTTTAAGAACAACAACAACAAAAAAATAATTCCCTGAGAATACAGATCTCTTCCATGCAGGTATTACACTATAATTGGGGAAGATGTTCTGAATCATGCGTGACCTCTTATCTTTAGGTTCTTTGGTTTCTGAACTTGCCAATAAGTTATTTCGGGCAGTTCTGGAATTATATTAGAACATGCAGAAATACTTTGCATTATGCCAATGCAAATATTGTGGAATAGTAAATAAAATTATTTTTCTGTTGTGCATTGCGGTTAATTAAAGACAGACATTGAGCAGCGGTGGAGTTGCACTTCAGCTGTTGTCTCGTATCAGTATAAAAAGGCAGTAATTTTTTTGACAGCCACTGATTGGAAAGTTGCTTGCAGCTTTCTGAAAGCAAGGGGTACATGCTCTGGATCAATAACTGGCAAATTTTCCATTAAAAAGAATACCTGAACAATGTTCCAAATAGCCACTGGCATCTTAATTTTCCATGGAAACCTCAAATGCTCGTGTGTGGAGGACAAGTCATTTTCAGACAATTTTTCCAGACTACTTGTTAACAGTTATTGCTGTCCCAAAAGGTTGACAGCTTACATGATTGATATTTCATTTACTTGTCATCACTGTTTGAGTAATGGAGAGGGCCAGGTTTTTTTCCCTCGCTCTCTCCCCCTATTTTATTTTTTTTTTTTTTTTTGGTAGGAAACAGTCTCATGTATGTTTGGGTTAGTTTATTATTCTAGCGAGTATGTACTAGATGTTTATACTGTGCATATATATGTGTGTGTCTTCAGGTCATAGAGTGCCTCTAGTGAAATGATAATGAAGTTTGTTTTTCTTAAGCAATTTTGGCCCCCCGTGGAGCAGGAGATTCTTTCACAGCTCCGTAACTATTAGGTACTGGTGACACGTTTTTATGAAGGGATGTGGTGGAGGATTTGGCGTGTTATTCATCACCCCCCGATACAAAATAAGTCTATGGGATAGTCCTGACTCCCAAAAAACCCCTCGATCATTTCAAAAGTGGGATTTTGTGTTGAATAGCTTTGCTTTGTAGAAGCACAGCGAAAGCATGCGCCACGTGTTAAGACATGGATTTACATGTTTGTACGCTAATATGAATGAGGTACCCCCCTTAAAAATATTATGGTGAGTTTTCTATGAGGGAAATGCTTTTGGCAGCAGGCGTTGTACTAGAAGTACACACAGGTGGTGTGGCAGGACAGATCCTTAAACCCTCAGCAATTTTCTTCAAAGTAGTTTTTTCACAAAAAGGGAATTTCTTCTTGTTTCTTGACACGAGTGCGAAAAACAGGAGCACTGAAAAACTTCTGTGCATAAATTAACTTTGGTGTCCCTCTAACATCTGGTTACTGTAGTTCACACGTTTAATCCCGTTGTAAGAGGAAAGAAAAATGTTTTGTAACATCAGGTAGTTAATAAACTTATGTCTTTTTTAAGTTGCATAAGTGAAAAATGCTTGTGTTATGGGAAGCCGTTGGCGTGAGTGACATACGTGCGTTTGATTTCGTGGAGACTTAGAATTTTTTTCTTGTTGACATCCATTCTTGCCAGTTTGAGTAATAGTATCACAAAACCCTGGTAACAGTGACATGCTGAAGTCTTAGACCACACTCGGCTGGTGAGAATTAGCATGAAAGTCAGTGGAGCTACACTGATTTATGCCATGAAGATCTGGCCAACAGCCAGCGTGTTTGCTTCAAAGATGTTCGGCGGTTGCAAAAGAAACATGCTTTGTGATGTGCTTTCATTATTTAACACGTTGTGATGAGAGACGCGTGGGTTACAGGGTCTATCTCCTGCCCCAGCATTGTAATGTTAAATGTCCTGTCTGGTGAGTGTTCACCCCTCCTCAGGAGCGAGGGTCAATTATGAAAGGCTAATGAAGATTTAAATTTATTAAATCCAAATGTTTATTTCTTGATTTAATTCCACTTTTCATCCTCATCCTTGTGCCACTTCTCAGGCTTTGTTATACCACATGAAATATTTTCTCTCTTCCTGGGTCTGGGATGTTTTCAGATGCTTTTATATCCCTTTTTGTCCGTTCTTGGCCTTCCTTTATGACTAAACTTGCCCTGCCCAGATCACTCCTGGCAGTCCCTGGGGAGTCCGAGTGCCGTGGTCCAAGGTCTCAGTATGTCTGCAGTGGTTTTCTTGTTTTGCATTCCCTACTGTGCGTTAAATTTGTACTCTTAAGGGGATGCACCACATCCCAGCTTATGTGGGATGTGGCCCCGACTGCCCTTACTGTGCTTCATCGCTGCAAATTCTTGGGTAGTTTCCAGATTCTTTTCTCCCTTGGAGTTTTCCTAATTGCACAGTTTTTTGACTAGATCTACAGCATTTCTTTGTTGCCACGTTTGACTGGTTTTCTCGGCATCTCCAGGTGTGGCAACTGCTGTGTTTGCTGCAAATGTTTCATTTGCTCAGTCTTCTGAAGCATTCACAGGTTTCAGGTGGGCCTGGAACTTGCTTTGCTGAGCCACTAACAGCTCCCTGCGCTGGAGTCAGTACCGTGCTGGGCATCGCAGCCCCTCGCTTATGTTCCTCCCCACCACTTTAGTGTGTGAGCATTGCAAATGGTAAGAAAGCATTCTAAAGGCTGATATGTGCTACGGCATTTTTTTTTTTTTTAATAGTAAAATACATTGAATTAAACAATCCATGAGTGTTCTTACTACTATTCATACATTACTGAGTAATCTCTTTCTTTAATCTCTTTGCAGTATTACTCCACTGTAATGGAACAGCAAGTAAATGGACAATTAATAGAGCCTCTACAGATATATCCAAGAGGTAATGCTTAACAAATTCTAATCAACAATGATGATATCAGTAAACTGTTTCATCAACAGTTACGTTTTCGGGAGTTTTAAATGCACATAACATGATGTTTACCTCTTAATTTGGATAGAAGAATTCATTATTGTAGGGAGTGTAGAGAAAACTACATTTATTGCATATAAAATAGCTAATTTACTTGAGTAAATTAGACTAACAAGATTCAGTTTGCCTAGTACATATTTATGTACATTTAAAAAACTCATTGGTGATGGTTCTGCATATATTCAAACCAAAGCAGATGAATAAGTGAAGTTTTGGATACTTAGGAATATTGGGCTTTATTAAGCTCTTCTAATGTCATTAATCAGTCTAACAGACTTGGGGAATCGGACTGTCATTGTTCATGTTGAAAACGGGAGCGTGTCTGTCACAGAGGCTCTATCCGTGACACATTTTATTTGAGATTTGGGCACTTAGCAGTGGTATCAAAATGATCGCAAGTACTTTAATAGTTCTCCTGAACAGGGAAAGTTGTAATCAATTATGTGGGCTGAGGCAATTAAAAAATAGGTCATCTACATCCTGAACAAAAATCCGTAGGCAGCTAGTTAGGTTTTTGGGAATGCACTGCTCTCTCTGAACTCAAATAACGGTTAAAAAAAAGCCTTAATACATTACATAATTCCACTGATTCATTCAGACGCTCTCACTATCCAGCCTTTGAATCTCTGATTCTTAATTGATGAAACGGATAAGGTTTAAATTCTCCAAGTAAATCTCCCAGCAATAAATTAATTGAAATAATTAAAAATTAAACTCTTCTCACTTAACTGATATTATACAAATAATCATACTATGAGTTTCCCAATTAAACATTCTAGACTTCCATTACTTACAACTCTCTGAAGTTTGAATTGGGCAATTAACCAACAGCCTTCTCAAACACATGCTAATAAGGTCTCTAAAGGAGGCTGAGATTCCTGGTAGTTTAGTACACTCCTACGGAAAAGAGACTTGAGTTCCAGGGGAAGACAGAGATTGTGTTGTTTATGGTAGAGGCTAGTGGGATCCGCTTGAGAGCGGGGGACTCCCAGGTATTCGGGCTGCAGGACTCCCGGGCAGTCAGCAGTCGAGGTGTGCTCTCCCGAGAGGCGTACGAGGACAGCTGAGGAGGGAAGCCGTCTTCTGCTTCTTGTGAGGGGCTCAGCCTTTCTCCTGAACCTCTTTCTGTAGAAGGCCATTTAGTTACTGACGTACACGCTGCCGTCTAAAACCATGGACCACCACTTGCAAGAAATAAAATGCTAGGCTTTCCCGTGGCTTGGAGAAACTGATGGAGTGGGTTATCCTAGTAGGTGGGGGACCCTTCTTGGAAATGCCAGGCAATTAGATATATTTCCCCATAAGCAAACAGTTCAAGGAAGTTGTGACAGGAGGTGCTCAGTAGCTGACACGCCTGAGTGTTTGAAGGGATGTTTTGACATTACAAATCAGGCTTAACCACCTTCTAGATTCTCCTTTTGTCGTTCCTGAAGAACGAGCCAAATAGATTCCTACTCCTGCCGCTGTTTCCTTTTTCTATTTGCTTTTCATCCAAGGATAATCTTCTTTGACTGTACAGGTTCAGAATTCATCTCCATGCTGCTGAGGATACAATTACCGTCTGTTAGCTCCCCATTTTCACCATTGCCTCGACTACATGTGTGTCTGCTCCTATTTCCTCATAGGTGTCTTAGCACTTACTCCAAATTGCTTCAGAGCTGAAATGCTGTTTCATCTTTCCAAATCACCTTCTTAAGACATCTTTTCTTTTTAGGTTACAGTTTTAAAGCTACCCTGCACTTCCTTGGTACCCAGACTGCCTCTAAGTTCTGCTGCTGCTCTTCTGCAATAGCAAAGAGAGTGTGCTTTCCTGCGTTCTTTTTTCTGTCGTCTTGTCCTGCCTCTCTAATGAACATCCCAAATTTTGTTAGCGCAAGTGCTTTTCTTTCATGCCCTCTTGGTCATGTCTTTCTACATATTGGAGTTTAGAGCCCCGTCAGTAACGTGCAGCTTTTCTGCCTGTAATTGAAGGCTCTCCCTTTTGAAGAGCTTTCTTTGCCAGCCCAATCTTCCTTTGACTCCTTTTCCCTTTCTGCCTCTCCTACTTCTGAGGAAGCCTCCCAGTTGCCGTCTCCAGTCCGCTTCCGAAAACTCGTGTCTTCCGTAAAGCCTGCTGGTGGTAAATGTCCATGTGCCATCCTGTGTTACCTTGGCTGTGCTATGTTCATTTGGTGATGGTGTAAAGGTCTTTAAGGGGAAAAAAAAAACCACGTTATTTTGTCTATTGTTTTAAAAAATGCATTGTTGCTGTCTAGGTAGTAAGAGCTAGAGTTCTTTTTTCATACTGAAAATAAACCTCTGGGTACGTGTGTACATAAACAAGAGACATACATGTCTCCTGTCTATGTTATACACGTGCCATCTGTGGAACGCAAGGTGACTATACCATTCAAATATATATAGTACAAATGGTATTGCTTTAATATCTTGTTCAAAATGTTGATTTTAATCTATTTGAAAAAATATAATATGCTTTCATGTATTTTAGAATAGTTTATTGGTTTGTGGTAGGTTTTTTATGCCCACAGAATCATAATATTTTTCTTCTTTAAGATGCACATTCTAATGTTATTTAAGGGCACATGGTGTGGCCCTCACTGATGTGTTTAATAACTATCATCTGTGTCCTTCTGATTAATAAATAGTTCTGTTTCCTGCTGTCAAAAATGGAAGTGAAATGCATGTGCATCAGAGACAGAGAAAAATCAAATTCATCCCTCCTCAGACAATCAATCAACAGTGACAGGCCCTTTAACATACAATTTGTAGGGCACCGTGGTTTTAAAATGGGAACTGTCTGGAACATGTAGCTAGAAGCCTTTGTGGCTTTAACGTTTGACAAAAGCACATCCACCGAATGGAAGAACAAGGCGATATATAGTTCGAGGGACTTTAGGAAAATACTTTCTCCTCAAGCAGCGTGTCCCTCTGTAAACCTAGACGTCATAATAAGATGCCACGTTTGTACGTCTGTGTCTAAAATGTGGCATTGTGCATTGCATTTATCCAGTATTTGGTTTCTTGAGACTCACTGCTGTTGGCCCCGACGTGTTTTTTCCACATTTAAAACAAACTGTCTGCATTTGACAATATGACTAATTTATGATGCGTGGCAGTCGATTCCTTTAAAATACATTTTGCAAATATTTCTGCTAAATGCCAGAAAAAATACAGCATGTGAAAATATAGTGACATAAGATATTGATTTTAATTTGAATTACAAAAAGAATCTGATAATTTAAGCCAACAGTTCTCTTGATTTTGATGTGTTTTAAGCAGAAATTAGAATTTATATTACATGGTGTCAGAAAGCTCTTAGCATTTATAAATGCTCACTCCTGCAAGTTAAAAATCCTGGTTCGTAATTCCCACTCTGGGTCTTGTGAGGCACTTTTCAATCATTTCTCTCTGCTAATTTTGGTGTCACCCTCATTTCTTTTTAAAAGATTCATTTTGAGCAAATTTGTAAATGGCCCTGATGTGTTCTACAATTTAGTCAATTACTGTTTCAGCCTGCAAGCCTCCTGGGAAACGGAACATACATGGCCTGAAGGTACGAATTTCAATAATTGTTTCAGTAAAGTTAGATGGATTTGTAATGCTGTGTTCCACTTATTGAAATGTCAAATAAAACTGCACTTTCTTGAGCTCTGACAAGCGGATTTTTTTTAATTTTTTTTTTTTTTTTTTTTGTGAGGGTGGGAGAAGATTCATCTGCTGGTGTGGCTGTGATATCTTTATATATAGTTTTATTAAAAATGGAATTGCCTTTCCTCTTGTTTTTAACCTCTGTTAATAAGGTTCCTAAATCTTAATATTCATTTTATCAACTAATGTCTGCTACTACTTCAAAGAGTTTAAAAACCCCCACCATATTAATTTGATTTCGGTAATTTATCTGTGTGTGGAAGGCACTGCAATGAAATTCTCTTAGGTTGTTTGATTCATTCAGGTATGCTCGTTGCTTCTGTAATCGTACCCGTTTTGAAATGCAGAAGGCTACGAATATATTAAATGATTGTTTAGTTTTTAAAATGAGAATAAATGCTG
This sequence comes from Chroicocephalus ridibundus, assembly GCF_963924245.1. Taxonomy (NCBI): domain Eukaryota; kingdom Metazoa; phylum Chordata; class Aves; order Charadriiformes; family Laridae; genus Chroicocephalus; species Chroicocephalus ridibundus. The sequence continues at coordinate 48,495,025 of NC_086292.1, forward strand.
GACGTATCAGCTCTTTTTCTGTATTATTTAACTAAGTGTTTAAGATGTAAAGATAATATGTTGTAGTCCGTGAATTATATAGCCTGCTAACCTACATACAGGCGAGACCTCAACCATCGGCATGCCTAGCAACAAGCTAATTAACCTTCATAGTGAAATGAGAAATTCATGGCAAATTACAGGTTAATTAGAATAGTGTCCTCTGAACACAAACGACTGATAAAGATCCTTTCCCTGCCTGCAGGTAAATACGCGAGCGGGGTCTGCTAATAATAGCAGTTCGGCAGTCTCGGATTCCCTTCCAAGCAATAGGTAAGAGTCCAGAACGGGAGCGTGTGTTTTGTTTTGTTTTCTTTTATTAAAACAAAATGGTACCTTGTGTGTGGTAGTTACCAACGATAAGCTTGATGTTGAATAACTTCTGCAATGTGACTAGTGGGCACGCGGGAGTGAAGTGGGGAAGACTAAATTCCCTTGATCCATGGATCTTGTTCGACTCTTACTGCTGGTGTCTTTCTGACCAAAGAAATAAGTCTTTGCTGGGTATTTCAGCTGGCTTTGTTCTTTTAAAGGCATTGCAATACTGTTTGTGGGTGAGCAGATTTGTTTTAGTTGCTCTAATAATCACTGTCTATGGCAAGACCTGTATGTTCAGGTCTTTGTTGCTTATCTCATTCCAGGAATCTTTGATTTTAAAATTTGATATCCAGTTCAATAGGTTTATTATTGTGGGGTATCATTTTTGAAAAATCTGAACAATCTGACTTTCGAAAAATCTGCCGTTCCATGCAGTTTCAGCAAAGTTTTGGAGTCCATCTCCTTTATCTTTCTTTTTAGATTCCAATCCTGATTTCAAAACCCATATTAAGATCTTAAAAAGCAAGAGAACTCTTTCTGGTTTTTTCCTAAAACTCTCTTTTATTACATGAACTGTTACAGGAAGTCATTATACTATGTTAAAACAAACAGACGCAAAAAAACCCAAAACCCTTGTGTATTCTTAAGGGGAAGAAAGAAAAGTCTGGCTCTGTCTTCTTCATATAAGAGCATACTTGAAATGTGGGAATAGAAATCTCTAGATGTCCCTTTCAAGCTAAATTATTCTATTATTCTAATAAGCATATAATATTACATTTATCCGTGCATCAGCATGCTGCTCCCTTTTCTCTCCGAGAGCATTTGGAAAAAATATAATGGAGAGAGACGAACCATGATCAAAGCCACAGTCCTACTGCGTTAAGCGCATTCAGTCGGTGAAACGTCGGTACCCGTTCTGGCACACGCCGCGAAGTGCTGCGGTGGTGGGACTGTCCCCCAGCCCCTGTCTCTGCCTGCTGGGACCGGTGTGACACGGTTACCCGTTGGCGAGGAGCATGCCACCCCGCGTGGCTGGCGGCAGTGCTGGAGTTGTGATGCAGTGGGTAGCCCCATTCAGGTACCCCTAAAACCAGTTTTGATTTTTCCCTGTAGTGGCTTTGCTAATTGTAGAGATAAAAAAGCAAAGCCGATACCCTGTGTCAGCCTCCTCTGGCAAAGTTTGCCCCCATCCCTTGGGAAGATTTGCTGCGTATTGCAATGGGGAAGGTCCTGTTCCTCTTTAAGGAAAATAAATCTGAATGTCTCTGTGAACTGCAGTCCTCCTCCCAATCTATCATACCGCTGAACTAAAAAAAGCTGCTTTCTGTCGCTGTTGTGCTTTGGCTTTCAGTACTTCCTGCACTTTGAGCTTGTTCTTAAAGTGCATTGAAAATGAGGTTTCTAGAAGATTCTTGTCACCTTATTTGGTGGTTAATTGCCATTCCTTTTCCGAAACCTTCTGCACTATGAGTTTTGTTTTTGAAGTAATTGAAAGTCTCTCTTTGTTTCATGTTCACAAATTGTTAGTCATGAAAGATGACAAGATCAACTTATGTTTCCTTGGAAAACTTAATTTTTCTTTAAAGTAGTCGTGGGAACAAGAGGCCTATTAAAGAACAAAGCCACCAAATAGGAAATCTGTGTTTTCACTGTTCCTGTTAATAATGATCTGTGATCAAGACACGTGCACATGCCTTTCAAGAATATATTATTTTGTACTTTTTTTTTTTTTTAACTTCAGTAATAAGAGCAGAATGTCGCTTTGAGATGAAGTTTTGCAGACGTACTTCTACCCGGGCAGTTTGTTGTGTTGAACGTACAAGGAGCAGAGTTTGTCAGCAAAGGAGCTGAAGCAGTATTTTGTGAGTGGGTGGAAGTAGTTTGGAGCCATCCATAGTTTTACCTACGGAACACGCCAAGCTGATAGTTCTGGTTTGTTGAAGTTCTCTTACTAGAAGTAAATAATATGTGTCATTTTGCCTGGTGTAAGGCTACTGATACAGGAGTAGATTGTCCTGAAAAAAGCACAGGGACTGCAGCAGCAAGCCGACGTGGAATGGATGCACATGGACTCACCCCCCTCAATTTAGACATGGTGCCAAGATGCCCAAATCAAGAGTTGTACTCACCTGCTCGCCACGCTGCCAGCTGCCGTCAGCTGAGGTGGGGAGGCATCATCGACAGCACCCCCTTCTGCTGCAGGTTTATAGAAATTATAGAGGGGTAACGCCTTAAGGGGTTTTTAAAACAAGATAAGGCACCTGACAACTAGATGTGAACCTTACCTTCCTGTTGTTTTTTTGAAACAACTGGTCTGTGAGGGTATCTTTTTTTTTTTTTTTTTTTTTTTTTTTCCCCTTTTTCTTCTTTGAACTGACAAACGGTAGGTTGTATCTCAAAGGGTAGTATAGTCAGGTACCTAAAAATACCTAGGTGTAGGTTTCTAAAGGTGAAAAATACATTGGTTTCCTTAAATGTTCATTGCTTCTCCATTTCTGCTGTCTGCAGTTTGAGGAGTAGCTATACTGAACATCGGTCAGCATCGCTAAAGTTAAATCTATTTAGAATATGTAACCATGAACTTAACCTGCTGGCTTGTTTCTTATGGTTTCACTTCATTTTATTGAGTGAAATGGCACAGTCATTAAAAAGAATTGCCTCTTGTTTTTTCAGCTTAAAAAAATCTTCCGCAGAGCTGAAGAAAATACTTGCAAATGGCCAGGTAGGTGCACTGAATTGAGTCTTGGCTACACGCACGTCTCGCTACTGCCTAATGCTGCAGTGATTGGCATACCACAAATAGGTGGAGAGATGCTTACTGCTCATTTAGTTGTAATGTGTTCTTTTAATACAGAACTGGAGGGACCATGAAAACCTTCATGATATGAATGAGTTATGTGTCCTGATTTACTTTGATTGGCATAGCAATTTGCTTCCCATTTCTCAAAATGTGCTAATCAGATTTAGCTCCAAATAGATTGAAGTACCTCACACATGTTGCGCTGCTGCCACAATTTCAGGGAAGAAAGTTAATCAATTTTGAATAACTAAGTCAACTGCTCAGTTAGAATGACCTTCGTATTTTTTAGAGCAGTAGATACTTAAATATTTAGCAGGTTCTTGCAAGGAACCGCTCTGTACTATTTGGAATCACCTTATGTTGGAGCTTCTTTAAAAAAAAAAAAAAAAAACCAAAAAAAAAACCCCTCACAACACTAAAACAACAACCTAAAACACAAAAAAACCCAAAACAAAGTTGTAGAAAGCTGTCTTGTTACTTTCTCTTCCTGCTCCAGGCATTCAGACTGTGGCACCCAGAAGTGAAAGGTTTAATGTAACAGTTGATGGCCGAGCGAATGTCCTGGACTAACGGAGCACTCATTTCTTACCCGTTTTGAGCTGAACATACGGGCAGGCTCGCAGTAGTGTAATGACATTAAATATACACCGTTAAATTAAACCACCTTAGAAGAATCCCGGGTTCTTCAGCAGCAGCATAAATATGTTTTAATGTTTGTCATAGTGAAAGCCCTTTGATAGCCTTGGAGGCAGGCACCTGTCCATTGCGATCAAGCTTGCCTATTAGGCTCTATTGACTGAGACATCTGTGTCACTGCAAATAAAAGACTCTTATTGATTTTCTTAACTGCTGTTCACTTCCCCTCCATGTTTCGAAGGCTGAAATCTTAATTATCTCAGATGCGTATTCAGTGCCTTCACACAATGACCTCTCCAAGCCTCATTGGCATTTCATGAATCAAGTAGTTGTAGTTGAGCGTGTCAAGAAGATAAAGGCTGGTCTTTGCGCTTGTCCTTCAGTCTCACCTGTAACATTGCGGGCTAATAGATGCGAGTGCCCCTCTCAAATGCGAGTCGAACAGCCCAGTGTTGCAGCCTTGCCTATTTGGCACTGAATCCTTTGAATACAGCTTGGAAATGTATTTTTAAGCTTGTCAGCGTGTCTTATGTGCAGGCTTAGTTTGATATTCACAGATTCCTACCAGGTAGATTTGTTAATGCTTCAAAATTGTAGCTCAACAACGTGTTTCTCTGGATAATTCAAAACTGTGTAAGTACCAGCAGTATGCTTCGGAACTTTTAAAATGAAGCTGACAGTTACTCCAATATTACTAATATTTTTTTTTAAATTGGAACTACTGAGCGTGAGTAGCTGTCTCTCTGTGATTGAGTCCATGAGCTGTATGGGACACTTTATTTGTTCTAAGTAACAGAAATGAGCATTTTGTCCTCTGCAATAGACTGCTACAGAGGTCTTTCCTGTGTAGTAGAATTTTATAAAGAGAGAAACCAAAATCCTTATTACGATATTAAAAAAATGTTGCTTAAACCCATTAAAAAAAAAGAGAGAAAATTCAAAATAGGCATTAATTACTACCTTTTATTCCCCCCAGTCTGACAGGAATTACACTGCTTTCTGTCGAGAGAAGATGCTTTTTGTTACGCTGCATTCTGTTCTGCAAAATTTGGTCACAGATCCGTAACTGGAAATAGGTTTCTAGTTGTAACTTTAACTTTTCCCCCTTTTAGGGGATTAAGTCACACTTATCATTACTTAAATATGGCTTGGGTTATTATTTTTTATTATTTTTTGGCGGTTGATGCTTTCAGGCATTCATAATGATATTCCGCTAGTAGTTTCCATTTAGGTTTAATAAGGAATTCATATTAATCATTAAAAGAAGGGGACATGATTCTTCAACATAATCAAATATTGACAGGTTAGAAATAGCTTTCTGCCTAGGTTCATTGATATAGGTGATGTGATATAAATATTTATTTCTTTTCTGTCACTCAGAGTAAATGCCACCAATTGATTCAGCATTGATATAGTGTCAACAGTTCATAAGAAACATTTGACTGGCTTGTGTTTTCCGATTAGTCTCTGCTCTATAAAGTGGGATTTACTAAATCTCTTCAATTGTCTGCTCATAGAGTGTGACTGCTTTCTGAAACCATTATTGCTTCGATTCGTAAAGCAAAGGTATGGCTATAGGACTCTGCCTCTGTCAGGCCTCTACATATAAAATAAGGATTAATTGAGCATTTGGTTTTTAATGATTTACAAGAGATAGACACTGATTTCTTTCGAAAACAGCAGGTATAAGCAAGGGACGTTTTGTTTGCTGATCCGTAATTGAAGTCTGTTTGGCTTATTCATTAATTCTGTTAATATCGGCATCCAATCAAACTTGGTTTTGCAGGTTTAATATTCCAGTCCTTACTGTCGGGTTCATTGTTATTATGTTATCATTTTATGATTGAGAATCCACTTTTCCCAGTAAAATAAATAAATCACCACATGTTTTTGGCATCTTTATTTGAGCCAGTAAATCACACTTTATCTCTCTATCCGTTGCTGGCAGATACTTGCTCCACCCCAGTCTTCCTCTTTCGCCCTGGGTTTCTGGGTGCTCTTTGTGCACCGAGAGAAGAAACGGAGCTGGGCTGGCGGCGGGCGCAAGCAGCGCAGCGTCTCGCCACGGAGCCGCTCCTGTCACTGGCTTTTAGGGAACGGGTGAAGAAAACACCCTCCTTTTACCAGTGAGCAAAAAAAGCAAAAGAAAAGAGAATACGCTTTATGTCCCTGGTTCTGCTCAATTTCTTGCTTATAATTTGCGTAACTGCAAAGAAATTCTTTTTTTCTTTTTATGCTCATGGCTTGGTGGATTCATTTGATTTCTCTTAAGAGTTTTGTTTAGAAGAACATTGCTGGGAATATGGGAAAGAGATGTTTGTTGTTACCTCAAAGACTGGAGAATTAAAGTTCTGCAGCTTAGAAGAGCAGAAGGGCTTGAACACAGCGTATGCTTTAAATTAATGAGTACTGCAGTCTGAGACACGTTATTTTTAGTGCAAGGGATCCAGTATAGATTCTTCACGTATTATTAAAGCCATTCACGTATTATTGTTCCTCATGAGGTGTCTTTTTTCCCTCTTTTTGTTTGCATTTTCTGATTGATGCAATAAGCGAGATAGCTTTCAGTAATAAAATAAATAAATTCTCATTTTCATCACAAAGCTTGATGCTTGAAGGGGCCATTTCATACCCTCTTAAGATATCTGGCCCAGGTTTAACTACAAATAGGTACTAGTGTAGAGTCAACTTGTGCTTGGAGGTATTTCTTTTCTGAGGGATAAAAAAAAAAAGAAAACTTTTTTTTTTTCTCCAAAATTTTGTCAGAACTCAGAGATTTTAACCTCACTGGAAGAAATGTGTAGTATTTCCTGTGAGAAACAAGCTTTCTTTTTATTCAAGTAGTGAAAGAACACAAATTTTGGAGTTCATCATTTCTGTCCTTAAAACATATTATTTTGAATCAATCAAATATTCAGTTTTCTGTTTGTAAGCCATTCTGACTATTGACTCCTAAGGGGTTTTCAGCTTGTTACCGTCACTTACTTGTTCCAGTTGAAGCCAGGGGCAAAGTTCCTCGTGCCTTCACCGTCATCCTCTGAAAGGGGATGCTTGAACAGGACTTAGTAACTGAAGGGCCCCTGTCCCCACTGAATTTTAAAAGCCGTCTCAGAAGTTGGATAAATAGAGATAGTTGGCTTGTGGCGAGCTCTGCGTGGCTCACGCCGTGGTGCTCGTGGTACTTGAAGTTGCTAATTTGAAGCTCTCTCAGATGTGCTGACGTGATCTCTGATCCCATCAGCGATAGCAGGCCAGGCATGGCATTAGGGGTTTAGGATGCCTTTTAACACACAAAGATGGCAGAGTCTTTAAGCAGCCGTGCCAGCTCACGCCAAGTGTTTAACTGGGTACCCTATAAAACATAAATAGCTACTAGAAAAGGGTTAATGTTTGCTAGCAAAATAGCTTTGAAAAATGGGATTTGCCCAATCATGCACTACTTACAGTGACCAGACGACGGGGAGATCTTGTTGGAATAGAAAACGTACACAACCTAGAATTTATTCTGATTAAAATATTTATTTTCAAGTATACACGTGCATTGCAAAAAAACGTCTTTAGTAGTTTAGCTGGAAAATCAGTATAACTATATTTGTCCAGGAGAAGGTTGAACTGTAGTTTTTACATTTGAATTGCTCATTCAGCAATATAATAAGCTTTTTAGAAAAGCCATATCAGCAAGATTCCAAATTCCAGCATTTGCAAGGTACAATGCTCGTGTCAGGCTTCTGCGTGAATGTCTGAGGGTATCGTCATACCTGGAGAGGAGTCCTAGTGAACGGAAAGATTGAGGCAAATAATTAGTTGTGTATTTCAAGGAAAATTATTTTTATTGGATAGCAATTCAAGACTTATTTTTTTCCAAAGATTTGCTTTAGTTAAAAGGTATATAAATTGAGCCCTATGAGGCAATTCTACTGACAGAACTGTCACTCGATTAGTATCAATTATGCTGATTCCAGAATAAATCATGAACTTTTCTAGCCGTAGTTAAGATGACAGTTTTCTGTTGGATTGTTTCCATTCACCTCCAACTTTGGCTTTGGTTATGTGCTGTTCTGGAGACCCTTTTCCTATCAGTATCTGTGACCTGACCCTCTTGAGCTATATTATATCATTCCATTTTGACACCTTTTATCAAACTTTAATGAAATGACCCAGGCAAACAAATTGTCATTAAACTTTCCATCACTTTGTCCCTTGGTATCGTCTTTTATAAATTGGACAGCAAATGTTGTATTGATCTTCTCGTTCTTGCAGCTGAACTTGAAATGACCCAGACCGCTTGTTGTTTATGGCCTAGAGTTGCTTTTCCTTGACATTTCCATCCACAGCATGACATCTCTTTTGTTTTTCTTTCTTTCTTGTGGAGATGAATGAACAAGACATACGGTATCGAGACATCCTCGGTCATGGCAATGGAGGCACAGTCTACAAGTGAGTGTTGAATTTCACTTAAAAATTTTTGAAAATAAAATTTACCAGCGCGCTGTTTTTTTTCTTTTCGTATTTGTATCGAGGCGTAGGTGGGCCATCGCTGCTATGCAGAAAAGACCATAAAATAAATTCTTAACATAAACTTTTTAAGAATTCTGTTTACATATTTACAAGGTATCTGCTCTTGGGTGCCGTCAGGGCTGGTGCATTTTTATTATCTTTTTAATACTTAGCTTTGAATCCCTCCTGGGTAACAAGTTAATGGATCAGAAGTGGATCCTGAAATGTCCTGAAGCATAATGAATTGCCTTCGGTATTTGCAATGCCGTTATTCTTGCGGGCTCCCCACGCCCTCCGCTAGCCCAGTACTGAGAGTGGCACCAGGGGGATGCCATGACACCGTTGCTCTGCCTTTCTCTAGCAATTCACAATTAACAAATACCCCTTTCTCTCTTGCAGTGACTTCCCTCCCTTACGAGCAGCCTCGCACCCAGGCTGATGAATATATTAAATGATAAACTCCCCCAAATTTTGGTAGTGCAGCTTATACCCTGCAGCCAGTATTAATTTTAATATTGTAAAGATTAAAATAGCAGAGAGATAGTTTTCTCGACAGGAAAGTCTTTCTCATGCATAGTGCAAAGTTTAAACTACATAATGTAATATCTGGTACTTAATAGTCTGCAGTGGCGTATGAAAAATATTCCACTAGGAATTAAGAAATCCATACTTTGTAAGAAAGCCCTGAGGGAGTAATAAAGGTTTCCTCCGGAGAGCTATTTACCATATACAGTAACCCAGCATCCCATTACGATTTTGTTTATACCTTAAACATTTTAACTTTGATATTAACATTTTTTTTTTTAAATGTTTTAAAAGCCACGGTGCGTTTAGTTTTGTTTCTAATTGGCTGTCAACATTGCAAAACGACTCTCCTTGCAGAAGGTTTAATGAAAATGGACTTCCAAAACCTTACAGAAACGAATCCGGTCTTTGAATGGACTCTTCAGAAATCGGGTTGGCCTTGTAGGTGGAATGTAGTTCAGAAATCTCATTGATGTTCTCTTGTAAAAAGCTATTCCTAGACCAAGGAAGTTGCAGAAACGGTGTTGTTTTTTTACTTTATAATAAAAAAGATTTGAGAGAGAGTGTTGAACTTTACGGCTCAGTCAGTGACTTCTTCTGATGTTTTCTGATTTAGAGAAGGTTGCTTCCCTTTCACCCCTGCTGACGGAGGCTCTGGGAGCGATATAGGTGGGAGAAGCATCGCAAAGGAAGGCCACGTGCTCTGATCCCTGTGGAAGGCGCTTGAGGCACAGTTGGGGTCAAGGAATATCCCACAAAGTGAGGGAACCCACATTGTTACCCAGTTCTGGGTCATTTTCTTTAGAGAGGGAGCTGAAATAAGGAGCTAGCAATGCAAAACCCTGAGCAGCATAAGAATGGCCGTACCAGGTCTCTCCCCTTCGTCCTGTGTCTAATAGTGGCCAAAGTCTAAGGAATGTCAACCAAGGCAAGTGAACATGTGCTTTGCTAATGGTTTTGCGCTGGGGGTCTGCTGAACTGCATGTCTGTTTGTCAGCTTGGTCTGCCCTACTCAGAAGGAACAGCTCTATTCCACGTTTGCCGGGCGTGCTTAGTGTGTACAATCAGACAGTGCTTTTAGGTGCAGAAGGGGGTATAAAATTATCTCATTCTTTTATAATGTTGCCACACGCATAGTATGTATTTCACGTCTCATAAAGTTCATACAGGAAATCGGATAAAAGGCTATGTAAAGCCAAACTTGCACTTTTTGACGACTTCTTGTATTTCTGAAAGGTAGTATAGCTACATGTCTGCTTTCTGTTTAATACTTTCACAAAAATATTTTTCTCTTGTGAATACTACCTTAGTAAGAGTCTGGAGAAGTGATGAAGGAAGAGAGACGTGAACGCTCAAGGTGCAGGGGATGATAGCACAGGAGGGAACGCACAATACTCCTGGCACTTCTGCGTTGACTTGCTGCGTTGTGTGGGCTGATGCTGTGATCTGCTTCGTTAAGTGGTTGAGTTTTGCATTTGCCTGTATTTTGGGAAAGGAAAAAACTTTACCTGTAAAAACATGAGCCCTCTTTTGTATCAGGGAAATATTTCTGCCTTTCTTCTTCCTTCTTATTTCATTCGTAGCTTAAATTAGCAGTTGCAGTGACTTCGCAGTATTTTGCACGGTCACTCTGCGCTGCCCCAGGGAACGTGCACCGTTTTTACGTGTGGATGTTTTACTCAGTCCTGAAGTTTGACATTCTTTGCAACGCAAATAATAGCAGGATATAAATACGAAATATGGTTTTCTCACAAAACTGGATTCTAAGCTATGCATTCCTCTTAGATGTTCCGAATTTGGTTTTTGGTGCATTGGACTGAGGAGTTGGACCGATTTGCTCTTTCATCCCTGCAGAGCTGCTGGTTGCCGTTGTTGCAGGGAGTTGGCGGTTACCGTGCCGTGGTGATGTGCTTTGTCCAAAGCACAGACAGACCTTCCTACCTTGGAACAATCCCCCCTTCCTAAAAGGGAGCCTGTTCTTCCTCGCCAAAGAAGCGTCTGTGCTACACAAGCCAATAAGAAATTGCAAAATGGAATACTTACAGGTAGCTGGATTGCACTAGTCATAGATAGCAGCCCACATATATTTTATTCCAGTAAATCAATGACCATTTGTCAAATAAAATTAATTGCAAACGTTTGGCTGTTTTCCTCTTCCAGCATTCCGTGCTGTCGGTTTGTTTCAGAAGAGGCTGTGTGTAGTATTGATCTGAACGTAAAGAACGAGCGTGTCTATGTAGTATCTTCTTTTTTTTTTTTTTTTTTCTTTCTAGCTCTTTATACTAAGTCATATCCATTATGGCAATGATATATTATCAGCATTCAGCAAACAAGATAGCGTGTCGCAGGTCGCTGAGCAAAAATTTTCAGCCTCTCTTTCCACGTGAATTAACTACTATTGAAATAGTTTATTGAGATTGAAGTATTGATCACTTTTCATGCTAACCTTGGCTTAAGGGGGGAGAGGGGAGGTGGTTTTCTTCTCTTTGGAAGACGCTATGTTTAGTTAGAAAATGTATTTCATTTATTTGGGTTCTTTACAGCTGCAGCTGTTTTATTGCTTGGAGAAGAGGTATCTTAGCTTTATTTTTATGACAGTATAATTATACTTTAGAAATACACTTGATTACTGTGTGTAGCAAAATTGTTCCAGTATATTGGTTTGGCCAATATTGCTATACAAACAACTTTTCAGTCAATTGAGTCTGGTAAAAAATCAATACTTTATAGCAATATTTCTAGTGAGAACTTGCTGAATCTAAATGTTTTCCTGTTCTAGAAAGAAGGAATTTTATAGGTGTTTGACATCCTATTTTCCCCTACCTTTTGATACACTATTTTCTTAATTAAGAAATGATAACAATTATAGAGTTAGATACTGCAAAGCCACTTAATTATTCTGGCTTTCTGATTGCTTGTATTTACATAAATAATCCCAAACTGTTTATTCAAAAAGTATCTTTGAATGTACAAACAATCAGAAAGCGAGACGTGGTCCGCTGGTGCGTAGTGGGCAGCACGGACCCTGTCTCGAGTAAAGGTTATCAAGGAAGTGATGAAATCTGCCGTAACAAACACTGGAAATACCCTGGTGCTTTTCTCTTCTCTTTGCCGCTTGTTGTAGGTATTTTACCTCCTTAAGTGGGATTTCCACTTTCCGTGGAGTATTTTAAGTCCGATACTATGAATTTTTGGAAACTCTCAGCTGCCGTTATTTCATGGAGATTTGCACCTTTCCTGACAAGAGGGCACTAAGACCGTTACCCCGGGAGATGTGTGGCCTTCCAGCTCTGCAACAGACTTTCTAATTTTTTATGAACTATTTTATAGAAGCTGGTCAGATGGAGAATGCACGGTTTGGGCTGCTTCACAGCACAAGAAAACATCTGTGGAGCGGTACCTCTGAGGTATTGACTTAAATTGTTGGGGGTTTTTTGGAAAAAAATCATTCACTGGTAGGTGCAAAAGACACTTAAAGTATGTGCTTCTGTGCTGCATCTTGTAGCTCCAACGTCGGCTGCAGAGCTCGGAGAGGCCGTTTTGATAAGACTGCTCCTTTTTACTTCAGTGAGAGAGGGTTAACGTTTTGGTTTGTAATGGGATGTATACGCTCGGCCAGCCAGTCTCAGGAGTAGCTACATTAAATTGTTTAGACCTAAAATCCTTAGTCGTATATATTTTAAACCTAAATATTACAAAGTAGAGGTATTTATCTCTGGTAAATAATTACTCTGTGAAGTCTCTCTCATGTGGCACATCTAAATTATCAGTATTTCCTTCACTTACATACAAGCAAAAATAATATTTTTCTTATTTCATGTTTTCTAGTTTTTTGCTTTGCAGTTGTAGCTAATGAGAAGCAAGATGTTCAAGGAAGGCTGTTTAGGGGACGGGGTAGTCTTCTGCGTGCCTGGGAGTTTTTTTTTACAATGTGTGTTTTGTATGGTTTGTAAATCTTTGGATTCTGTTAGAGGAGTCTTGAGCAGCAGCAAGCTGTAACACTACATACTGAAATAAACATAAAGTCTCGATGATGCCGTAATTAATTTGTGAAGTTACCTAGTATTGGGGGGAGAGGGAAGAAGAGGGAGAATCAGTTGTCATCTCTGCAAAATGCTGTTAAACCAGACGGCTTCACTTTAAGTTGAGTAATTGGGAGAGAAGAAGCTGTTGATGATGTACCGCCCAGAAGAATTGTATAGCTAGGGAAAATAGGGATAAATGGGGAAGCTTAATTTGTTTGAGCAATTTACTTGAGCAATTTTGCTGTTTGGTTGAAGTTGTACGTTCCAGCATATGCCCGTTTCTTTATTCTCTATCTCAACCAACCTTGGGGTGCCCCATTAGCACATTAAACATAGCGCGTGGCAAGACAGCTGGAAAGTTGCTATTCTTGCAAGACAGCCTGCAAACTGTGCCTTGTGAGTGCGTTACAGATCCTCCGCCATTAGCAGGGAAAAGTGGTGTCAGCCGTGGAGCGAGGAAGCTGACAGGGGTTTGGCTGTGTTTGAGGGAAGGGGAGGTGGAGGTGATTTAGCTCCGTTTGCTGGAACGGTGGTGGCCAGAGGTTGCTGTTGCCTTGAGGAGCTTTGGCTCAGCAAGGTTTGCTCCTTCTGGCTTGTCCCACGGCTTCTACTGCAGAGCACGGGTGCTGTCATGAAGGAGCTCCCTCCAGACGGTCTCTGTAGTCCCAGTTGGTTCTTTAAAAGCGGTGACTGTCACGTACCTCAGGTGTTGCGGGAAGCCAGTCTAAATCTAAGCAGAGCCGTTGCTCTCCTCTGCTCATTCCTTTCTGGTTTTCTGTATGAAGGTGCAATACAGTAACATCAATTTGCCCCTCTTTAAAATCCTTTCATTCACAGATTATTTTGGCCCTTTTGCAAAGGCGGCTGGTGTCCTCCTCTGCACGCGGCGGAGGGTAAACGGAGACAGAGAGGGAAGTGATTTTCCCAAGGTGTAGCAAAGCAGCGACAGAAGCAGGAACGGAGCCCATCTCTGCGGGATCCCAGCGCTGCCAGCTGCCCCGGGCGGCTTCACTGGTGGTTCTCACAATGTTTTATACGTGTTACTTGGCCCAGCCTGGCCAAGTTAAAAAAAAGGAAGTACAGGCGGGTTCAGTGTTTTCTTTGGCGTTAAAACAAATCTGGGACCATGTGAAGTCTGAAAATCACATCTCCCTGCATTCTTGTGTTGCAATTGTGAAGGCATTTTCCTTTCTTTCCTTTCCTTGACTACTTTCGTTTTCTGTTTCTCTTGTTTTGTTTTATTTTTAGTCACCCTCAAAGCATTGGAACAATAATAGCTGGACTGAGTTAGAAATACCCCACCAAATTTCTGCATATTGTCATTGCAGCTTAAACAAGACTGACCAGTGATTGTTGTTCACTTGTTTCTTTTGACCCCGGCTATCGCTTGCCTGCGTCATAAAATCTGTTATGCACAAAAGTGCATAAAATGAAGATAAAGTACCTCCTTCAAGTCTGACAAAAACCATTCCTTTGCAGAATGGTAGCTGCAGTGAAAGTAAATAAATGAATGGACAGCAATCACAGCCTAGTTGATGAAACTGTTCAATTAAAGCACAGGCATTTACATGGTGTAATTTCCCTAAATTGCCAATGAGCCCCTTTAGACACAACCAGTGTTCAAATTGATTTCAGCATTGATTTTGGCTGAAGCTGATAAATTTCTGCTTGTTAGTTAAAGTAATTTTGCAGAAGACTTTGTACTGCAGTATTGAAGTGTTCATTTAGCTGATGGTTAAAAGAGGAGTTATTTACAGAGGGTTCTGCTGTTGTTCTGAGATGGGACAATTCCCCGGTCATCTTTTTACTTTTAATTTTTAAGCTTCAGTATACAATCAATAGGTTATTGAAACTGATTAAAATGTATCCAGCCAGCTGCCTATGGCTGTTTAATTAGAAACTGGATGATTCTTAAATTAAAGTTGTTTTGTTCGTATTGTATGCCCATGGCTTGGGAGATTAAGCAAACAGTAATCCTGAACATTGGAGTTTGTTCTTACCAAGGAGTGAGGTGGTATGGGAGCGAAACGCAGCTCGCCCCGACGTGGGCGATATCATCTGTTTCCTGGTTACAAATAACACTCCGCGTAGTAGAGAATTGGTGGGATTTGCCACAGCCAAGCCATGCCAAGCTTATAGGCACTGACTCTTCCCTAACGCAGAATACTTTTTTAAATAAGGCTTTTGCTCGTAGAGTTGTATGTGAGATGATAAGGGACAGACGAACACGTATTTACATAGGAATCTTTTTTTTGCCATTATGCTGCCAGTGTTGTGTTTCAGCCTCTCTCCTTAATCTCTGTTTGATGTCTCTCTGAAGAACAGTGGGTGTCACAACACCAGCGAGGTTGATGTTGATTTTTTTCCAGTTCTTTTCACCCTGGATTCTTTGAAAATGCTTATTCAAAATGGTAAAAATTAGCTGCTGAGATATCCGCTGCTCATCGTAAGGATTAGCCAGCCATACCCAGCTCCAGCGTATAGCCGCCTTTCCCGTCCATCACCACAGCTGTTTGAATGATGATGGCAAGGAGCGGTACAAGAGGAGCAATGCAAAAATTAATTGTTTCTAGCATGTTGCTCGTCACGGTGGTATCTCAGTGCAATCCAGTAGCGATGGAGCAGTATGACTAACCTCACGGGGTTTATGCTCTCAACCTGCTCCTGGGGAAGGGCAAGCTTTCTACTTGAAACTGAACCGTGATTAGGAGAAAACTCTTCCAGGTATTGCAGCAGTGAATACCTAGAGAACTTCTGCTTCTTGGCACAGTTCTCTTTTCTACTACTGAATTTCTGAACAGCTCTGGTTTTCCTGAATGGTTGTTACGCTGTGAGTGTCCTGAACATCTCTCTTGTGAACAAATGGTTTGATAACGCAGAAAATCCAGCTTTAGTTCTCCTTATGGAGAGATGTAAGCATCTAAACTGCCATCACTGGAGGATGTGACGTGCTTTTGGGCTCACTCTGTTGCTTCACATTTCTTCCAAAAATTGTGATGGGTTCCCTTTGTACTGGCAGGCTTTACGCTGTGTCAGATAACGCCTGTCCGTGTCAGTCTAAGCGTATGACTGCTCTGCTGTCTTTTGTCCTTTGAGCCAGTTTAAAGCCAGCAGCTGAAATATGTTACTGTGTCTGCATCTGATCTGGGCTGGTCCTGTGGTCGTGCGTGACCTAGTACTGGTGGTGGTGGCACCACGGTCTCCTCAAGCGGTGTCACGGCTAAGCCGTCTCCGTCTTTAGTCCTTTCTGTCTGTACAGGTTCTCTCTAAGGAACGGGCACTGAATTGCAACGGGATGGGTCCGAGGAGAAAGACTTGTAATCCAGTTTTCAAAGGATGACCCTGAATGTTTGGCTGTAGTGGAGAAGGAAGACTGATGTAAGTGGTAACAGATGGAAATAGTAGTAGGTTACAGCATAAAAGAGGTGAGGGATTCATTCTGCCGTGCTTAGGCTTGGATGCCAAAACTGCCTCTTTCCCACAGAGATGGGTTAAGTGAGACATTTTGCGACTCGTCATTTTCTTTATGCAGCTTCTAGTGCCAATTTTGCTCTTTTGAAAAGTTTAAAATTTAGATACAAGTATTTTTTGTTTGTTTTGTAGTTTAACAACAAATCATTTTGCAATCAGTACTCAAGCATGTGTAATGGGATTTTAGATAGAGGGGAGGTTGGTGGAGATTGCTGTTTGAACTAGCACAGTCCCCATAAAAGCTCCTTTTTACAACTGCTGTGCACTTTGGATTTCCTGTTTTAACAGCCAGAGAGTCAGGCTAATGTGTTTGTCTATTGCAGAAGGCAACAACTGTCAAAGTGTTTATTTCCTAGAAACAATTTGAATCTGTTTCTTTAGATGGCCATCTGAGTACGTGACAATTCTATCATTAGACTGCCAGAGTCTCTCCAGGAGCGCACCAGACAGTGGCAGTACTAGGAAAAAAGAGGGGGGGAAAAAAAAAAAAAGAAAAAATTAACAGTAAACCAAATCTGTGGGTGATTTGCTGCATATAGTTTGCAGCTGGTGACTGGCATGTGGTTCTGCGATGCATAACACTTAGAGAATTGTATTCATCTTGCGCGACACTGACACAGCCATTTTGCTCTAGGTTATTTCTCATAGAGCAGGAAAATGTTCAGTTTGACTTCTTTTGGTGCCCTTACATCTGAAGGTGCTGCTCGCTACAACCGTAGCTTTTCGTGTTAACTTTTTAACTCAAATAAGAAGCCTAGGGTTTCCATGCGTATGTTCATTTCTGTTAGAAAACGCTCTGCCTCGGCCCCAGAGACCTTTCGTGTGCGTTATTGTGTACGTCGAGTGAGGAGGATGTCTGGAGCACCTCCTCCAGTTATCAGTGCAGTGCTGCAGGTACAGGTATGGGAAACGGGACAGTATTTGTGATTCTTGTGGAGTGACGGGATGTCTTGATGTCTTTAACAAATGTGTGTAATGAATACATACCAAGGTATGAAGCAGAAGGAAATGTATTGGGGAGAGAGAACCTGAAATCTTTCATTTTATTTTTACTTGGTGGCCCCAGGTTGCCACTTTGGGAAGTTCGTATTGGACATTAGGGGAAACCTCTTTGCGAGTAAGATGGTGCAGCGCTCTAACAGGGCATGGGAGTGGCAGGGGCATCTCCATCCTTGGGGCTTTTAGTCAAGAGCTGGGCAAAGCCATGGCTGAACTCCTTCGCTGCTACAGTCCCACTTCAAGAGGGAGGTTGGATTAGATGGTCTGCAGAGGCCCCTTTCAGCCACCCTTTTGTCTAAGGTTTAGCAGAGTGACGCACCAAGACCTTGTGTGAGCCAGTAAAGCTCCAGCAGATCCGAGCTTGTGGCACTAGCCGTAAGTTTCTGTGGTACCTGGAGCAGAGGGGAGCATTGCATCCCTGCGTCCTGCAGTCACGTCGCTAATGGAACGCTACTGTCAGTATATCATTTTGTCATATTTGCTGATGCTAGTTATATTTCTAGGAAGGGAAGGGGCTGACTCATTGGCATAGCAGACAGGTCATGGCTTTCCCTTGAATCATTTGGTCTTGCCAAGGAATATCTTATTGATTAGAAATTGTTTCCACGGCTATTGGGGGCAAAAATAGAAAAATATATCCTGGTGACCAGAGTGAACAGATGGGAAGCAGGATCTTCTGCGTGGTAGGCTGCTGCAGGCTTCTGCAGCGCTTTTTGCATCAGCGTGAAGGAGCATGGTATAATAATTTTAATGAAGTTTTGCTTCTAGGAAGAGGCTGCATTTATTTTGAGTTTTCAGGTACTAGTAAACTTAGTTTGTAGCGCAAGTTATTGTAGGTGTTTGGAAAAGCCGTTTGAGAAAGCTCAGGGATCTTTGCATGCGAAGTCCGTGTTTCTGACGTGACCGTCCTTAAGTCACTTGTATGCGGGCAAATGCTTTACAACTAAAAATGAGGAAACAAATTGAAAATTGCTGTTTCTCTTGAGTGCTGGAATGTTGAAACCTGAAGTTAATTCTTTGTTTGCCCTGGAAGAAATTATACCGCAATGACAGCAAGTAATGCAGCTCCCCATGGTGCTCTTAGGTAAAACTTCTCACAGGGAGAATATAAAATTGTGAGACTGAGCAAGTTGAAAGAGGCAGAAATTTTTTTTTGACTCTTAAGCTATTTATTAAGAAGCTTGTGCATGTTCTGCTTGGTTGGTTTTGTTTGTTTTACTGTTGAACTAAGTGAGTAGAAACTCACTATATTCAGTGTCTGAATTTTTTAGCATTAAATATTAGGATGGGATATGGTTTATTCCATAAAGAGGATTGAGCAAAAATATCTACATTTCTCCTCTCGTTTTCATTGCAGTAGACCTCAGGAAGAACAAAGCAGGCAAGGTGAAATTCAGTTACCTTTTTCTTCCTTTTCTTTTTAAAACAGCAGCCAGCTGCTTCTGACACTTTCGTTTTTTAATTTGCTTTCCTGTAGAAACACATCTTGTATGTGGGGGGGGGAGATGCCGAGGAGTTGGCAGTTCCCCCAAAGCCCTATTCTAGTTTTCCATGATATTGATTTTTATTTTCTGGAACACAAGGGGATGCACACGCCGTACTCGGTAGTCCATCAGAAGTTTTTTCCGGCTTAGCTGGAGGGCTTTGTTCAAGCAGAGTGCGCGCTTGCTCACTCCGTCTTTCTTATTCCCCGGAATAACCCAGCTTTTGCCACGGAGCTGGGCAAGCTGCCTTTGCGGCGCTCCCTGAGGGGCACTCTCGATTTTTCTGAGGAGAGGAGGCAAAATTATGCTAAAGCGCTTGGCTCCCTTCAGGGCTTTAAATGTCTAGGGATATGGTTAATAGTCAAGGTTAATAAAATATTTGACACAACTGTGCCAGTCTTGCTTAGAAGCTGTTCATTGTAATGGATGTAGGGGGCTCAGAGTAACGAACTCCAGTGGGAATGTGAAGGAAGAGATTTAAATTTGTTTTCCCCGGTGGGAATGTTTCAAAATACGCGGTGGTTGAAGTCTGCCTGTCCTTTTCTTATACAACACGGGGCAGCTTTAAGCCAACCTCTCCTCATCACGTGCTGTGCGTGTTCCCTGGGAGAACTTCCCAAAAGGAGATGGCAGCTGCATCCCCCATCTCGCGTTAGCTCAGTGTGCCGGGGCGGGGGGAAAAGGCCCTCTAAAACTCACCTTCTCCCTATCCAGCTTCCAGCTTTCTTGCTCTGTTTTTTCCCTTTTCTTGGAGCTCATCCAGTGTTTTGTACCACGCTGCCTTTGTAGCTGGAATATATTTTTTTCTGAGGAGATCTGAAAGTTAATACTTCCTTTTCTCCATCCTCCCTGAAGATTTCTTCCCCCTTTTGTGAAATCTATATGAATTTTTTTCATTTATCAGTCTGAGTTATTAAAACTTAGTTCTAATTCAGCAACAATCTCTTCGCTTGGTCCCTGCACCAGGCACTGCTAATGTTAAGGGCCGCGCTTCTTTCTACGTTCTGTTCATCAGCGGTCTCCTCATCTGGCGATTGTTAAATTGGTTACTCAGTGGAGCGCAGAGTTGGTCCCCTATCTGTGTTGGACATAGGAACTAAAATATACTTTTGAGCATCAAGAAAGAACAGTTTGCTTGCATGAAGAATTTTCTTGTATCCCATATGTATTCTGAGACTAAGATACAATTTTCAACCACTGGCCTTTACTCTTCACTTTGAAGATGTCAGCGGAGATCAGCTTAAGATCTCTACAACTTTGTGTACTATCTTGTCTTCTCGCAGACACACAGCAACTATGTTCGGTCAGGCTTTGGTGAATTTGAAAAGAATGCATCATCTTGTAAGATTGGTGTCCCAAAATGGATTTCTGAACTCTGCGCTTTTTTTTTTAATAACTTTAATCATTATCCTCAGACATGAAATGCTGTGGCTACTATAGCTAACAACTGTCTATTTTAAAATAAAATTAAAAATTAGTTGGGTGCCGCATGCTAGAATTACAGTTCCTTTATGTGCAGAAATTGGGCACCAAATGAAATATCTGATTGCTGTTGTGTTTATTTTTTTCTACTATTCTAATAAATACTGTTTCAGTATTTTTCAATATGTACCTAAAAAGTATTTTTAGTAGTGGAAAAAGTTGTTATTAATGTCATAGCATTTCCATTAGTTTGTCCATAAAATAATAATAATACATCAAGCTTGTGGTAGATGCAGTTCTCCAACTAACCTGGGTGGGATCTAGATCAGGCCCTGCATAAGAATGTATTCTTAATTTGTCCTGATATGTGTTAGGAATTTCCTTTCCAGAGAGGAAGAAGAGCAGTCCGTGCCATGGCATTTGTCCTATAAATTCCCAGTTTAACTAAGAGGCCGAGAGGGAAGGGGGAATGCACGTCGGAACCAGCTTCCTGCAGTTGGCCGACTGCAACAGAACTTAAATACTAGCTTTTATATTTTTAACAGTTGATGCTGGCATCAAGTGTTCAACATGACTTTTTAAACTTCTCATTGCAGTGGTTGGCTCTCTGTGTCCCTTCGATTTCTCCCTAACAGTAAATGATTTACAGCCGCCTCTTCTCAATTATGCGTTAGAGCTTTTGCAACGGGTCAAAAATCAAACCAAAACCAAACCCCCGCAAAAAAGAGCAGAAAAAATGAACTTGTTTTCCCAGAGCTGGTTTCTGCAAGGAATGAAATTTTGAAAAACGTCAAAGCAGCGTTTTCCTTGAATATTTTGCATTTCAGTGCATTTAATTTCTGCTCTTTACATTTGTCTTTAAGTACTTCAGCAGCTATTTAGCAACTGTTTTCACTCGTCTTTAACATCCACTTGTCTTTACTGTTAGGCACCGCTCAGTGCGGTTTCCTAGCAAGAAGAGTTGTTGTTGTTGTTGTTGTTGTAGCTGTTTATTAGGCGACATCATTTGCCAACCATCCTGGAAGATTTTTAAGTGTGTGTTCACTGAAATGTGGCGCGTTGCTGAGGAACCTTTTGCATTTTTGCTACTTTGCCTCATTTAATGATCTGGTTCTACGATGATGTTTACTTACTTTTGGAGGTGACACTGAAATCTGTGAGAGTTGACCTTGAGATGAGACTTCACATTACTCACAGAGTATGAATATTAGTTTCATCTCCTCGTAGACACCCGTAGACTTACTGAGGGGTGCAGTACGCACAAAAAGTGTGTTTTTTCTTCATGCTGTGCACGTTACTCTGTGGGGTTTTTTTAGTGCATCCTTCTGAAGCTACATAAAGGTACTAAATCTTCAGGCTTTAGCTGTGCTGACTGTAACCAAAATGATCAATTCCAACTTACAGTTCTACATAATATCTAACAAAAACGTTTTCCCTACACACTCATTGGAACGGGTAATTACTGTAGCAACTACAGACTAATTTGAAGTGTTAGCTGTTAATTAAAGCACTACGGAGGTGTACGGTTGTCTTTTGGTGTAACCAAAGCTCCTATTCAAACTTCATTAATCACTTTACAGTTATTGTGTTGGGGAAGGTCAGGACAATGGAGATGCCGGATCAGCCTGGAGTAAACAAATTCCGTTCCTCCCCGGTAGCACGGCATTTGCAGAGCCACTGGACACGCTCTACCCATGGGCATGGTATCTCCTTTGTGATCCAGTTCTCAGCGATAATTAAATGTTAAATTGGTACTGTCAGTGCTCTGTAAACCAAACCAGGTATCTGCCCTCTGCTGGAAATTTAACCCAAACTTCCACGGATGAATTAGCGTGCATCATAATTAAATAATCAAGTCTTCCCTTTTAATTCACTTGGAAACAGGAGATCTCTCTTATGGAAAAAAGATCAGCTTTCTTGACAAGCTAATTAAGTTGCCAAACTGTCCGGCACAGTACATATTAAGCTAACAGACGTTAAGCATGCTATCTCAACCTGTTCATTTTCTTATCATTTCTGCTCATCTTAAGTCCATAATGTTTTGCCACTGTTGATTCATCCATAGTTACAGCAGAGCTCGTTTCCTCCCCTGGATTCATTGATTGTGCGTTCAGCCACCGGTCTGCCACAGCTTCGGCTGACGGTTTGGCTTTTTGCGTGTTGTCCTGATATTAAGTAACACTGATTTTTAGTGTGCCTTTTTAAACCGTGTTTCATCCTAAAAGCTCGTGCCACTCGGTTACGTAAATGTTTTTCCATGAGTTATTAAATTAAGGTGAAGTTTTTAGAAACTTCCAAGCTATTAGCAGAAATTATAGAAGCACTCAGTTATAAATAAGATTAAACAACGGTCTCGCCTTGTACTATGTATGATTTTGCGTGCAAAAAAAAAACCCTATTAAAGCCTTTCTTCTTCAGTAATAATTGCTAGAGGTATATAGTGGTAAAATATTATAATTCTTTAAAGTTAGTGCCACATATACGACATTACTGTGCATAGTATCATAAATCAGTATGAGACAATAAAACTAGTGAAGAGGAAAACCTTTAATGGTTTTGTTTTTATGCAAAATTACATTGGATTTTTAGTAGACACTTTTTTTCGCCTACCTTTTTATTTTCTTACGAGGTCGTGGTTAGGCATACACGAGCCATTGTTAAATAGCCAATTGTAAATATTTGTCTTCAGAAATTAAGACAAACTGCTCTTGAAATACTGTGGAAAATTATTTTGGGTACACGTGAGCATTAACAATAATGCTTTCTAACATTATATGCACGCACACACCCTAATATTAAATACAAATGCAGAAAGTTCATTCCACTAACATTTTCCGGGGGTCCTTAGGTTACGGTAAAGAATTAGCGTTACCTGGTTTACTTCACTTTAATTGATATAGCTGTGTATCGCTGCCTTACCACTGAAAATACCCTTAGAATGGGCGAACTTGTGTGATAAACCTTGTTTTACATGAAGATTGTGAACAATAAATATGCTGTAATTGTATTGCGTTAAAAGAAAATGTGAAAGCGGATAAATTCATATCATACACTGTACGGGAGTCTTCAGTGTGTAGGTTTTATACAAAACATGCAGATGTTAAAACCTGCTAAATGGTTTCATTGTAAGTATATTCTTTTGATCGATGGTTTTCATCAGTCTCTTTAAAAATGCTGTATAAAATTGGTTTAACGTAGAACGTATTAGCTCCAAGTCATTTTTCTGTGAAATTAGTGTATACATGTTGCACATATGTATAGAGGTAATTTTATGTGATCTCAAGTTATTTAATTTTTTCCCTCATGCAGGGCATATCATGTCCCTAGTGGAAAAATACTAGCAGTAAAGGTAAGATATTACAGTAATTTTCTTTCTCTCTTTCTTTCTCCCTGTTCTTTCTTGACCTTGGTTTCCTTCCCCTCCCTCTGATTGTTAGATCTCAATTTATTTTGTAGCGTTAAAGTCCACAGTGTTTATGCAGGAAAAACCACAGTCCATAAATCTAGTAATTCCAAACGAGCACCGAGTTCCCAGAATCCAGGTTTCGCCCCCCGGGAATTGCTTGGCACCGTGTGTAGGTGCCACCATGTCTTCCCAGGGGGTTACAGGGACGTGTCCCAGTGCCGTTGTGGTTTGTGCCTCTCCAGCGACTGGCAGAGATGCCGCTTCCCCGTCCTGGACCCCGGCGTCGCAGGAGCAGGGGCGGAAAGGGCGCAGGGTGTCCGTCTGTGCCTTTCTCTGCCGATGCCAGGCTGTCCCCAAGGGCAAATTCTTGAGTGGCCTCTGCAACCTCATTTTTAAATAAAGAGAATTTCCCTGTTTACTTTGGGATAATATTCTGTTTTCCTAGGAGATCTTGTGGTTTTACCAGGTTTGTTTATTTTAATGTCCCTTTCCCCCTGATTGTTTTTTTTTGGTTTTTTTTTTTTTTTATCCAAGGGATTTGGCTTTTTTTTTTCCCCTTGTTAGCGTTCTTTGCAGTGACGCTGTGTCCTGCAGTGTGCTCAGGTCAGTGCCAGTCTTACCTGAACTTCGGTTAAGACTGTGGCAAACTAATAGTGCAACTCTGACAACAGTAAGCCAACTCTCGTACGTAATTTGTTAAATTAAATTTTAAAATAAATTATTAATACAGTTAATCTATACAAAAATTTTGAAATACGCCCCTTTTTAATATAGCAAACTTTTTTTTTAAAATTTGGGGATTTTGTTAAACTCAAAGCAGTAGAGACTTTTGCAAAACATTAATTATTGCATTCATACAATTTCAATTAATAGTTTGCAATCTAAAAAAATGTTATATTTTAAATATGTGATTTATGGAATAATTACTTAGAAGACTCTAAAATGGACTTTTTGTCTCCTTTCTTTCTTTAATCATTAAATACTGGTGAAGTTGAGTTAAACTGAAAGAATGTGAGGGTGGGAGAGGAGGGCACGAGGAGTGATGGGAGCTGGTTGCTGCAAGCAGAATTGCTGTTAAATGGAATTTAAAGATGTAAGATTACACTGAGGCTTCAAATGAAGCATTTATAATTACCAGGCAATATTTTCATATATGGGAACCTTTCAGATTTGTGCTCAGATCGTCTTGTGGTTCCAGTAGATACAATTTACTGAAAGGAGATTCTGCCCGTGTTTCAGCTTTCCTGGGGATCACATAAATCCCTTCACCCCACTAGGGGAAAATCTTCTGACTTTCCAAGGAATTGAAGAAAAGCAAATGCTTACTGCTGGATTGGCAATGATTCTCTCTATGTGGAAAACATGGAAATTGAAATAACATCCAAATAACTAATTATGTGTAATACAAACATCACTTGAAAAAGTTTTTGAAATAAGTCATTTTGAAAAAGTCTTTTCAAGTGGTATCTGTCATTCCTAAAGCTGTCATGAGCAGTTAGACAGGAATTCTCTGAGTTGTAACAGGCACAAAAGTACAGGAAGTTAAATATTAAAATATTACTAATTACAGCTTTCAATGTGAAAGTGAACAAGCTCTTCCCTTAAATGCTGGGGTTGTGTAAGGATGCTGCTTTTCCCTGGTACCTACTACGCTACTGCCTCAAATGATCTTTTTCAAGCTCTACAGAGAGCGTCTCCTGCGCCGGTTGTGCGCGGCGCTGGCACGGCTGCCGTGGGGCCGGGGGTGCCCTCGGAACCTGCCTGGAGAGGAGGTGGAGCAAGAGAAAAATCCCACAGGCAGGAGGGGAAATGAGTTCACCCTTTGCAAGGTTAATTGAAATCACCTCCCTGTGGCAAGAAGCCTTTTCCCCCCAGCAACTTCACCTCCTTGTTTCCCTTAGAGTCCGCGGGTTCGGTTAGTCCTCGTGGAAAATTAGCATCCTGAAGATTTGGGAAACCGCGTTCTCTTGTAGATGCTACTCGTGGTGGTCCTGTCACTCTCCATTACGGTTGGTTGGTTTTTTAGTGTGATTTCAGAAGAAATATTACATCAACACGTGTGTGTTATCGTAGTTCAAAATAACGTGCTCACAAGCTGGAGGTCAGGAAACTTGGAATGATCGTGATCGTGCCGGCTTGCGCTATTAAGAAAATTACTTAACACGCCTATGGCTCAGCATAGCCAGCAATAAAAAGCAGACGGTAATGCCGGCGTTTTGACAGGATCGTCACGCGGATCAAGTGTTTTGACAGCGGGTTACCACGCTAATAGGAACATCACTGGGTGGATCCCTGAAAGCGGAGTTCTGCGGTTTTGGGGGCTTTTTTTTCCTGATAATATACAGATTTGATAGGACAAGATAACATTCCGAAAACCTGTTGATTAAAATGCTTTCAGCTAGTCCGTAATCTTGCAAATATATTGAACAGGAAAACAAACCAATGCTAATACCTATGTTATAGACCAAAGCTACGTCATTGCATATTTTATGTAACCTTTACAGCATGCAGAGGGTTTAATAGATTTTTTTTTTCAAAGGTAACTTTTTTCTAATTAGAGGGAAAAATCCGAATGAAAAATTTGAGCGTGCGCTGGCTGATTGCCATTCTTCAGCTGCTTTTAGTTTCTGCTGCTCTTAAGCTAGCATTTAAATGGACCATTTGATTAATCATTTGTATACTGACTATAATACTCCCAAATTTCCTTTGAGTTGTACATACTGTAAAAGACAATTATGTCGCCACGGATTAAATAAGTGAATTAAAACAGAATAGCAGCTTAATTTGACCTGTGATTTTGCTCTCGTTCCCTTTAGTGGAACGTATGCCACTCCAGCAAATAGATGAAGTCATCCATGACAGCTTGTGATGAATTGCCGTATTTATACTGTATATTTTAATAGCCTCACACTAATTTAAATTGAGCACAGAGTAAATTATAATTCAGTCACTTGACTGCTTGTATTTAACTTGACAACTCATCCTTATTTGTCCTGGAGGTGTAGTGCGGAGCAGAGGAAATATGCTCAGGTATTCCTCTTTTAACAATTAACCCTTTTCACTTGAAACGTTAGGTATGTTGAGTTCACGTGTGTTATAAGCTTGCTAAGCGATTCAAAGATTGCTATATTTTAGGCAGGAACTTGGTAAGGAAGCTGTGCAGGAGTGCTTGGAGCCCCTTGCTGAATCCCAGAGGCCCGCCATGCCATTTAAATTTTAAAAAATGGAATAAAAAATGCCCCTCTTGTCTAGGATCCTTCTCCAGCTCTACCTGTGAGGCGCCGTTTGCACTAGTTTTGAAATGGGGGCAGGCGCTGGAGCTGGGCAACCAGCCCCTTTTCCCCGGCCAGCCCAGGCTGCCCTTGGCCCCCTCTCTTCTGGTCGTCCCTGCGGCGCGATTCCCCCTTGGCGGGGTGGCAGGAGCAGCTGGGCACCTCCCCACCTCCTCTGCTCCTCCGGCTTCTCTTGTACCTTCTGTTGCAAACTTGATAAGAAACTCCACTCCCGCACGTGTTGAACACTGCGTGGTATTTTATGCCGGATGAATTGGGTTTTGCTTTTCTGCTCTCAATAATTCCAGTAAAATAACAGTGATTTTTTTTATTATTATTTTTTTTTTTTTACGACAAAGTTCTTTCCAAAGGTGCCATTTGTCTGATGTTCCATCTCATTTCCTTACCTGTGTTGTGGAACCTGTGGAGGTTCCTTACCTCCTTACCTTTCAAAAGGAAGGAACCTGTGTTCCTTACCACAGTTGTGGACGTTGCAGCCAAATCCTTGTTCACAGCTTTGTCCTTGGCAGCAATGGGTTTGAGGAGGGGATGGTGGGGGGGGTGGGTTTCTTGCTTTAATGCTGTTCCAGCCCATGCTTAACACGTTTGCCTCACATATTCCTAAAAGTTGTTTCACCCATACAAACTTCATTTTCTAAATACGCTTAGAAATTTTATACAAAAGGAGTATGACCATGGAGAGTACAAGAGCAGATTAAGGCAGTGCTGTATAGGTATTTGATTTTTATTTTTTTTTATTTCCCCTTTCTGCCCCCATTTCAATGCTGTAAATAACATAAGGTTCTTCCAACCTTGCCATCGGATGGGTGTCTCTCCGATGTTCTAAGGCACACAAGCCACAAGTGTTAAGATGGACGAAAACACTTCTGTACAATAGTTATCCGGAGAAAGTGAGATGGTGATCTCTCCTAATTTACTTTGTGGTGACGTACGCTTACCGTACGGGTGCGGTACGTTTCTGTACGTGCTCTACTCTGCAGTATCCTGAACGCTTGTAAAGAGGGTTGCTCTGCTTTTCCAGGTTATCCTCACTATTAGGATGCAGGGTCTGTATGTAATTATAGTTAATGCAAATCAGCCGGAGACCTTTCTTCATGCCGGGTCTTGGTTGATTGGATGTCGGTGATGTATCTGACGCTGATCGTGCTAACTAGTCATCGTTCAGGGCGCCGGAGCCTTCACAGTGACCGAGGCAGGGGAATTTCTCACTGTTGAGTAGAATTTACTGAGGTAAAATTTTAATTTTATACTGTTGACAAGATTAAATTCTCTTAATATTCAGTGGGTTAAACTGATGGTACTCCGGCAAATTATTTTAAGTTTTTCACGCTGGAAAAATGTAAGTGAATATTGTTGGCAAATGATTATTGATCTAGACAAGTGTGTTAAACGTTTCTTGGCAGCCCTGTATTACACTTACAATTCAGTTTACTGACAGCTTTTATAAATAACCCTAAAGCAAACTCTTGATAGAAACAGGTTACTGTTTTTTCTTTTAGACAGATTTTGATACTGTAAAATGCGTGTGTTTGGAAATGGTCTCTCTGTATTTTGTTTCGTCAGCAGTATGTGCAGCCTATAATATCTATTCTGCTAATTCTGCAAACTAACTAGATTTTGTTTCCCTTTAGCTTAAAGTATTAAACTGTGAAATATTGCGTGGTAGCACACTGAGCTTGGCGAAATGCATTTGGAGTCCATTTTGGTTTATGTAGTAGTACTTAGCAACTGAGCGTGCAAGTCTTCGAGTAATCATGGCAAAGAATTGTCTGTTCAAATTGATTTTCAGTGCTGGTTCTGTCGGAACCAGCGTCCGTATTAAGAGGGTCTGTCTTGAAAATCCGGAAAACCTATAAACTCCAGTCACTGCACCCCACCTTCACTGCAGCGCTCGGTACGTTAGTCCTGGTTGGCAGCCTGGCCCAAAATGCTGAACAACGAGGACATAGATGGAGGGAGCGGGAGAAAAGCGTGACAGTGAGCGGCTGAGCGCTCGGAGTCAGGTTTTTTGTGGTTGTTTTGAGGAATGCTTTGGTGACGCGTACCTAAGCGTCTGGACCATCTGCTCCCATCTGCATTTTTTCCTGTATATTTAACCGTTTTCCATGTTTCATGCAATGTTAGGAATTTACGTAAGAAAGGGCGTAAATATGAATGAAACTGTAAGAGTGGTGGTTAGAGACGCTCCTTTAGGGCGCCACTGAGACATCCAGAGATCCTTCCAATACTGCAGTACTTACTTAGCCCCGAGAGCGAACGTGGGCCGTTCAGCAAGGCCTGCCGGGGCCACGGCCCTCCAGGCTTTTTTGCAAGACGTGTCTGTAGCGAGGAGAACGGGCGCCGGGCAGAGGCGGAGGGGGCTGTGCCGAGCAGGACCTGGGGGGTGGTGGCACCTTGGGTGACTGAGCAGCAACTCGGAGTTGACCAACCTGCAGCTCTACCCGGCCTGCGCTTCACGTTACGTGTGGGGCTTGTCTTCAGCTTCGGACTCGTCTCCTCGTCAAGTCCTTAAACCACAAGCCTTGTGACATTTCCTGGATAAAATTGGCTGTTTAACTTAGTTAACTCGTAGCTGACTTTTAAAAGTAAATAAGTCTGTCCTTTCATTTCCGTTTTCTTCCTTTGCCCATCGCTCTGTTAAAATATTCTCACCACCTATTCCTCTCTTTCCTTTCCTCACTTAAGGATAACCAATACACTTTTTCGTTAATTTTGAATCGTTCACTTACTTTTTCTGTCAGTGCTAAACATACGTCCATTGTTTGTATTTTAGGTCATACCCTTAGATATAACACTGGAACTCCAGAAGCAGATAATGTCGGAGTTAGAAATTCTTTATAAGGTATATAAATTTTCTCATTTTGATTATTCTTCCTTATAATCTTCTTACAGCAAATTTTAAAACAGGCTTCTCTTTTTTTTTTTTCTTTTCTTTTTCCAGTGTGACTCATCGTATATCATAGGATTTTATGGTGCTTTTTTTGTAGAAAACAGAATTTCATTGTGTACAGAGTTCATGGATGGTGAGTTGCTTATCTAGTGTTGTGCTTTTAATTGCTAAGCATGTAAATGGGAGAATCACAACAAAGATGTGCTTTTCCAGAATGGAGCAAAATGCATAGTATGACTTGAAAATGTAAAGTATTAATAACTTTGCAGGTAGGTGTTTTTTTTTTTAAAAAAATGGGTTAGCATTGAGATGGTGTTATATTCTCCGTGGTACGCTGTGTTTTCCTGAGTGTAACTTCGCTTACTTTTATTGAAAATGTAAATAGAAGAGAAATAAATGCTAGCTTAATTTGTGGTTTGATATTTGAGTCTTCCATACAATCTGTCCTCGCTGACAAAACAGCTGTTCCTCACTTTTACTGTTTTGATAGCCAAAACAGATTTTCTTTTAAAGAAATCTATTAACCCAATGTCCTATGTGTTTTCAGTGGAAATCGTCTCTTAATTGCAAGAGAAGGAATTATTTTCTAACGCAGCTGTTTAGCAGTGCCGCGCTGAGTTTCTTTTTGGGTGTACTCCTGTTTCCCCCAATGCCAGTCTTCAGACCAACAGTGTCCCCTTCCCCACAGTCTGATGCCGCTGTCATTATGGACATGTATTAGTGCTTTGCTTGGAAATCTTGTACTGCGTAGCATTCTTGGAGAAAAGGCAGGAAAAGTGTACTGATTACGGCAATTTATAATCATTGCTGCCCTCTGTGTATCAACGTTGAGAGCGTGTCTCACGACAGATGCAGTCCCCTTGTGTCTCGTGCGCAAGAAGCCCCTTCGCAGCGTTCAACTTTTAACGTCATGTTGTTACAAGCAATAGTGTGTTACTCTCTCCAGGATTTCCTTATGAGCCAGCGTTTTATGCCCTACCCAGGTTTTTCACAGAGGTTGGGTTAAGCTGGATATAAAGAAGTAAGGCTCTCACAAATAATTTACTGTGGAGGGAGGGCTTTCTGGCAGGAAAAATTTCCAAAGCCAAAAGTGTACCGTTAAGCATCGTTGAGTAGCTTCTTTCTTTCTGATAGGGACCACGAATAAAGTCCTTTAGGGTTTTATGGTGCATTTTGTTTTCTCCCTGTTAAAATGGTCTGTTATTACTGTTATTTCTCTCTTTTTACACTTACTACCTCTGTCCCACTGATCTCTGTGCCCCATTTCCGAGTGTGAGTATTCTCTCAGATTTTCCATATTTGATGAAAGAGCCTTACATTTAGTCAGCAAAGCCCACGAGTGAAATCCTTTGCTGTTCTCATGCTGTGTGACTATAAGCCATTTCTCTGTTCTGTCCTTGCAATTGCACTCAGACTCACAAGCCTGTGCTAAGCAGGAGCCACATGCAGTAAGGAAGCATCTGCTCATGCCAAAACATGCATCTGCCTGGAGTATGTATGCTCTTGCTAATTCCAAATTTATTTTTTTTTTTTTAAATGATGGACATAAATGCTTGCAGTTCTGAATTCTTGTTTGAAAATATTTAAGCCTTTAGGGTACGCATCCTTCATGATGTTGCCCAACGATGGTGTTTACTGACCATGCACAAATTACTTGGAATTATACTGGAGATGACCTCTGGTCTGCCTCATGTTGTGCGCTCCTTCTGGCAGAAAGCAACAGCAATCATTTAAAGGAAGAACAAAATGCAAATAAAGGGACCTTGCCTTTTCCCCCCCCCCCTCCAGACCTTTAATTTTTATGTGTAGGGATGCAGGTAAAGACAATACAAAAATACTTTCTCATCCTGTAGATAAACAGCTTTAACCTTGGCAAATTTTTAACCCTTTTGACTGCCTTAGGCCAGTCTATAACACTTTCTAAATCCATATCCCGTGACTCTCTTTGCCCAGTTATATCCTGTACCATATTACAAAACATAGGTGTTTCCTTTTGAGATTACCGAGACAGAGGTGGATCTGCGTCTTTTGGGATACTCCTGGCTTAGGGGTGCACGTATAGTACCACCGTGGGTCTTTCCTGGCAGCTGCAAGCAGGAAAAAGCCAAATAACTCCAAGTCTGAAAATATCAAAATACCGAGGTGGAACTGACCTGGATCACCCTCCCACCTGCCAGCTGATCTTAAAGATCGACGGAGAAGTGAAATGAGGCTTTCTAATCTTTGCCCTTTTATATTGGTAATAAAGATTATGTTCTTGTAAAGAAAGATGGTGAAATGTACTGTTGCCTTTTACTTATGGTGTCACCTCTTTTCCTTGAAACTGCTGAGCACCCACTAAATTCCCCTTAAAAGCAGGGCGAGGTGCAGGTTATCAGACTGTACCTAGATGTCTACGCATAGATCTGGGAGCCAACATTATATATTTAGATTTGGAACTGTTGTCTGCTACAGAATTTTTTCTCCGTAGAAGAATGGCAGGTTTCCCCGATTGTTTGCAAAAAGATACTTTCCTTCATTTTTCAAACAGCACTACCTTTAGTGACGTCTCCAATAGCAAGACTTAGCAGTTTGCTGTATGAAAATAGGTCTTCTATTTGTCCAAAATTTAAGGATGAGTTATAAGCATTAGCAGGAACCACCGGCCGTATGATTGCCTTCTGTTTGGCTGTTGTAATGAGCAGTTGGTTTCTGTGATGCTTCATCCTCTTATTTCTATTAAATAGTATTTAACTTTTAAAACTGAGGTTCATTATAATCCACAGGCAATATGGACAATGTGAGTCGAAAGATTACACTTAATGAACAAAGAGTAGTTTCAATGACCTGGAATCAGAGCAACATCAGTGAAGACAAACGCCGTATTTCTGACAGTAGAGATCATGAGGAAAACAAGGGGGAAAAAACCAACAACTACCACAAAACCCCCATCAGTAGAATAAGTAGTGTAGCGTAAATAAGAGCTGTTGTACAGTTAAGGCTGAAGACTGGAATATAAGGACCTTGTGACTTCTTTGGATTGCAGCATTTCAGAATGAATGACTTTCTACTTTTAAAAAATGAACCATAAGGAATGTACAAGGTGTAGTTTTCTTAATTGCTGAGTATTGGCCTAACTTTTCCCAGTGGTGTCATCAGTAAAATCCACACGCTACGCTGAGAGCACAGTTAGATCAGTGCTGAGCGCTTCTGAGAGCCTTAAGCCTTGAATGAGACAACGCATTCTTGCAAGCTAATGGGAATTTGCTTATTCTTTATTTATTTTTTTTCTTCCATTACACTTGGATATTTTTAATTCTCAATTTTAAATTTCCGGTCTTGCTGAAGAATTTGTATTTCACCCCAGGGACATTTTGAAGGCTGGTTTGGTCATGAATCTGCTTTGCAGAAGACAAGGGAAAGAATCCTCCCCAGTCCCTTGGGAATGTCTGTAGGGCCATTAGAGGGACTTGGGTTTCTCGCTTTCCCCACGAATGCACGATGCTGGCTGGCGTGGTCTTGTCCTCAAACCAGGACGCTGGCTGCGCAGGATTATGCCAGACAATGACTTTTGTCCCATGCTGGAGTTTACTGGCAAAACTTACCTGCTTGCCCAGGAGCTCCTTGTCTTTCATTTTTAGCCATCGGTGTGGACACAGTCCACAATGCTCAACCAAACTTCCACTGGTTTGATCATGGGGAGGAAGCTGGCTTTAAGGATTGTATGGGATGCCATGTAATGTTAGCACCGGGTTTTGGGGACAAGGTTAGGAAACTTGAGATTTTGAAGTCTACTGTTGCTTTTTGGGATGACGCTGTTATTCCTGAGAAGTTACTCCAAGCCTGGTGGTTTTGAGTTCTCCGGTTTTGATGTTCTGTCCTGTGACTGGGAGGTTTTCTAAAAGGAGTTTTAGTATTAATGCTGCAAGCAGAAATAAGTAACGTGGGTGAGGAGAGACCTGAGTACTCTTTCATGTGTTTATTCAGAGTTTGGTAGGTTTTTAAGGTCAGTTATTTCTGACACGCTTATTGTTACATCATTGATGGTGTTTTTATTAATAACCAGGGCCTAGAAAACCCTTGTGACTTCAAATCTAGGGCAGTGTTTCATTTTGCATTACCTAAGCACGTTTTGTTTGTCCCTGCAGGGGGTTCTTTGGATGTTTATAGAAAAATTCCAGAACATGTCCTCGGAAGAATAGCAGTGGCTGTAAGTACTTTTTTTACTTTTTGTTTTCCAGTTTTTGATTGTGCGTGTAACACATCTCTGATTTGAGTGTGCACCTGGCCCTTTGGGACACTGAGTCATCTCCAGGACCCGTGTCCTCTGCGTGTCTGTGTAAAAGGGAGGGTCCTTCCTATCTCATGCTCTTCCTAACCATCCTGTGTGCGCAAGGACAGCGGGGTTAAGGAAGCCTTCCTTCTGAGTGACCAGCACAGGAGTTGCTGGAGGCTCACGAAGTGTGAATGGATGGGATAAACTGAATGAGATAAGAAAAAAAAAAAACAAAACTATGAATTTTCTGGAGAACTCTGTGGCCGTGTTTCTTTGTATCAGCCCTTGTAGGATAGAGCAGTCCACTTAATCGCCTTTATTTAGCCTTTAAGTCCTTCTGTGCTATATGGTTTCTTCCAAAAGTGATTCAGAAGCCCTGTCCTTGCCCTTATGGTGATCCCTTGGCTGCTGCTTCTGCTGATTCTCATGTGTAATTTCCGTTCTAATTGTCCTCGTTCTGTACAAAGTACCTCAATTAGATTTGCTTCCCAGGTTGAAAAAGTTAAGTCGGTTCCTGTTACCAAAATGCAATGGCAGAACACATTTGCGGTCGTCCCCTGTGGCAGATGTACTCCTTAAGGCAAATAAGGAGGAGGTTGTAGTTTTCACTTGGCACAAGCCAGGCCTGACAACGGCTGCCTGGGGACAGGCTGCGCTCTCACCCCTGTGCTGGGACCCTTCATGCGTGAGCGGGCACGGCTGAAGACCTAACAGTGATTTTAGGGGAGGTGTGATCTAGGAAGAGCTATCAGTCCCCGGTGTCGACTCAGTTTGGGAACAAGGAGCTGGCAGTGGGATCCTCAGAGCACCTGGTAGCCCATCATTGTGTCTCCGCAGCATTCAGTGACTGCGTTGCTAGAAATTCACCAGCTGTGATTGAAAACTCAGACTACAGAGCAACAACAACAACAAAAAAAAAAGTTGTGTACTTTGCCACAGCTGAACACAGGGTAAATGACCAATGCCTTAGTGGATCTCACAAGGGAGAGAGATGCTGCTAAACAATTGCTAAATATAAGGAATACTTTGATAACTTAAGCGGTTTAAAGCATAACAAAGTTATTCTATCATGTGCCATTTAATTAAGTGCTGGGTTTTCACATTCATTATACATCAAGCTGACAATTTAAATCCTTTAATCCAACACAGGCAGCTATTTAGTCTCTGTTCATTGTAATTCACAGCTCTACTTTCTCTTAATTTGTGTGGCCTGCCCAGGGTGATGAACATCCTTCTCTGATGCTGTTTCCTCTAAGTAGCTTCAAATCTGCTCATTATATAGCTTAGGCGTTTCTTATGGAATTTGAATGCTTTTCACCTTTAGTTCAGAGTAAAAACGTTTCATCTTTTCTTTCCTATGGAGCAATGAATGATAAGTTGCTCACAGTGTCCTCGTATTCCTGATGCTAAATAGCATGTGTATAGTGTAATAATACTGGGATGGACCTTCAAGCATTTCTTCAGATGCTTCTTCCTTCTCCTTTTCCTTATGTCGCTTCATATTGTGTATTTAATACATCCACACTAACTTACCGTATCGTTTCCTTACTTGTTTTTGTCTCTCCTCTCCCCCATCCTCCATAGCCCACTTGGCTTGGTATTCTGCAGGTGTTCTCTTCCAATTTTTCACTTATCCATAACGGTGGTCCTGCAGCCCCATCTTTTATGTCTTTATATACGTTTTTTTGTTCACCTGCAGGGTCATCTTTTTACAAATCTGTTAGTTAGTGAGCATGACTCCCTGACATGGACGGTGAGCTGATATTTAACTTTTCCTAGTTATTTTGTTTGCTGCTTTAGCAACCTGTACCATGCCCACTGCGGTGCAGGGGGTCAGAGAAGAGGTGAACAAAGGAGCCTTCAGAGAAGGAACTCGTCCCTTTCTCCTGCTTCTCCGTAACAGAAGGTGTGCGCTGAGGCTGAACCGGCACTGGCAGCTTCCTCTGCTCTGGTGCTGGTTTTTTGCTCAATTGGCATGGCAGACTTGTTGGAAGGAGGCAGTGAAAGCCTTTGTTTTCCCTATAATTTATCAGTGACAGCAGGAATGGCTCCTTTAAGTCTTCACAAATGGCTACCCTGCATCTTGGTGTCTGACATTTCAGTAGAGCCCAGCAGCCCGTTTTGTGGGTTGGGGCACCTTTTTTGCCAAGTGCTGCTGTACACAGACACCGTAATCCCCACCCCGAACAGCTTGTGAAGATTACCCAAAGCCTGGAGGATTTCTGTTCGTGTGCTGAGGAGAAGGAGGATGTCAAACAAAAGCTAGAGCTCGCATGCATGGATTTTGTGGACAAAATCTGAGCGTCCATGGTCTCTCTTTTTGTTCTTTTTCCAGTCTGTATGTTTTCTTTCTACCTTTCTTGCACCGTGTACACTTGAGTCATTTGTCTTTTATTCTCCTGAGATATGTACAATGCATTGGTCTATTGAAGCTGCTTAATAATATGTGTGACCTGCACATCTGTTAATTAGAATACCTTTTTGTTGTATTTGTAGAAGTTTTTAAGTGCAAGCATTTCCAGAGGAAAATGATGCAGGCAGGTAGAGACATTTAGCAGCATCCCAGCATTCCTCTCGCTCCGACTTGGTGATTTTCTTGCTTCCTTTCCTGTTTTACAAATTCAATCATCATGAAAAGCGGTGGGCTGACAACCCTTGAAAACAATTGTCCTACTCACAGCAATGAGCATGAAAGGCGCAGGAAATTCCAGCTGGTCTAGAACAAGTTCTGTGTCTGCTCAACACGGCATGGCAAAGGGAGCATGGTGTCCCTGCGCTTTACTTACTCAATTAAACTCCGAGTCGTACCCAGGGTCCTTTCCTTGCACTCTTTGATCTCCACAGGCTGGGGCTGAGCTACCTGAGAGAGGCATCTCTTTCCTGACAACCCTGACTTCTGTAGCCACAAGGATGGGACTATGTTGCTACTCATTTCCTTGAAATACCACTACAAATGCTTCTCAGATACCTGCAGTGCACTGCTTAATGGGCATGAATGGTCTTGCTCTCTTGTACGCTCCCCTCCCAATCACACTTTCTCATGATTTGGCAGGAACCAGAGGAGAGTTTTGTCTGCGGAGACAATCGGGCATTTTCTGATCATGGCAACTGCCACTGTATTTTTTTCTGATGTGAGCCCTTATCTGCTGAGAATTAAACTGGTTGCCACAGAGTCACGTAGAGTGTATGTAGTCTTTACATCGTAGTGTTCTTCTGCGTTCTTGTTACCCGTTTCCCGTTGAAGAAGTGATCGCCACTAATTGTGGTGGACAATTGGCTTTCAGGCTGAAATATCAGGAATCTATTGTCAGGTGCGATACTCTTCTCTCTTGGTTATTTTTTTGAGTAAAGGGCGGAGGGGAGGTTTGAGCCTGAAAGACGGAATGCTGAAAATAAAGCAAGGCAATGAAAAGAAATCCTTAAAGGAGGAAAGCATTTGGGGAGAAGCACTGTTTTTCCAGGGACAGGACAAAGCAGTGGGAGAGAGGTAGAGTTGTCTGAGACTTGGGTCCCCAAGAAGCTGGAGGGATCTCTGACTTCGTCATAAAATTCATCCTGGTTGCCTGTATGAGACAGTGTCAGCGAGAAGGGGGAATCTCTCTTCTTCCTTGTGTTCTTTATTTGTGTGAAGGGCTGGTGTGTTTTTCCAAAGGGAAAGTTTATCTTGGGAACCCCAAAGTGATGCTGTGGTCGCTCCTGTTTCCACACCGATGTGTACGTACTCGGGTCTGCCGATGTAAAACCTGTTCTACCTTTGATTGCCACTTCACACATTTATTTTCACTTCAATTTCTGACGCGGTGACATTGTGCACTGTATTTTGAGTGCTAATGTTGATTGAAGTTCTCCCTGAAAGGATGTGCACTTGAACTGTCAAGAGAGTGAGTGATTGACAGCAGGTAGAAGTACTTTTTGTGTCAAGGCTTTGTCAAGTCATTGTTGTAAAACCTACTTTACTGAATACCAATAATTCCTGCTAGATGTTCAATCAAAAGATACTCTCTTCCAGCACCGTTTTAGAATAATATTTAATACTTAAGAGTCTTTCCCTAATAGGCAAATGCAAGGTAAGTGAATCAGGGTACTTTACGCTAGGTTAGTCCATTTTGGGGGCTCGTGTGTGCATATTTGCAGCCCAGGATAAAGGGAAAAACTCTTTTAATTTCTTTGTACACTGATGCCGAGAGGATCTGAATGTGAGAGTTTTTTAAATATCATGTCTTTTATAACTGCTTATTCAGCACATTCCATAATAAAGCTGTTTAATAACTCACAGATGTTGATATCTTTCCCGTAGGAAACGTTTCCTTTTTTCTATGAATACATGCTTTAACATGAATTAAATAATTTCATAACAATTTAAAATATTTTAAATAGTCTAAATATACATTTAATAATCAAAGCAGCTTACTATTCTCAGAATCACTTTCAGCAACGGAGGAAGCCTGAAATATTGCACTCCCTTTATTTTTGCATCAATATTATTTTTTTTTTTCTTCTTCTTATGTCAAAATGCCGCGTAAGTAGAATTCCCCTGTTTTGCTTTTTGAAAGGCTAACGTGAACAAGGCCACACCGCTGGGCATGCAGAATTTGACTAAGGCCTTTTGTTACAGGTAATTACCATCTGAGGCCGTGAGATGGTTGGGTACGGAGTGCGAGTTTACCACGGAGGAATTGCCACCTGGAGTAATTTACTGGGGATCCGAAATCATTATTTGCTTTACAAAAGAGATTCGGATTCCACTGACATTGTTTTTGGTGACAGCATAAATTTTAAAATTATTTTTCTAATCCAATAGGAAGGCTGACAATTACTGTGCTGTCTGCTTTGGGGCTGTGTAGTATTTTGATCACTTCTGCTTGACCACTGCAACAGACGTAATTTCATTTTGGTCTGTTCGGACAATGAAAAGAATGTAATTGTGTTCTCTGAGAACAACTTTGCAAACATCGGAAATGCTTTATTGGTCTGGAGATGCACAAAGAGCATCTCCAGAAAATGAATGAGATGTCATCTCATAGATGGAAACTTTGTAAAAAAGATTTGCTCTATTGAAGAAGCTGACTGAGGCGGCAGAGGTGCTTTGGGTAAAAAGGAGGCAGAAGTAGCAATAAGCGTGTTAAGTCTTGTTAGTTCTCTGGGCCTGTAAAAGTAGTAAATCTAGGGAAAAAATTACAGTGTGAAAAATGCAAGAGGTATTGGGGGTTAATTACTTCACAGAAACAAAATCTGCAGAGAGGATAACTTGTAGTGTCCAACCGCTTTCTTAGCGAGTTGACTGAACGGCTTGTTGAATTTGGGGCGAGGATGATGATATTGTGCATAGAAAATAAACAGAGTAGCAGTTGGATCCCGCGGTGGTCTTGCCAGATCTGAAAGAGCTGTGCGTACGGATTCTGTGTAAGGAGGTGTCACGGGTTGTTGTTTTGGGAAAGGTACCTGCGTTCATACTACAAATGCGTCTCCTACGAATTTTCATTACAGTGCATCCCATACGTAAGGCACTCCAATGTAGTACTGGAGTGAGAGGTTTTTAAATTTGCTTTTAACAGTTTAGCTAGTGGAAGGAGCAAGTTCTGAAATAGCAGGCCAAAGTCTGCCCCAGTTCTTATCTTTTAGGGGTGCCAATGGTATCTTCTGGGGCTATGGAATACAGTAAGGTTTGTGTTTGGTCCAGGATGAGGAGTGTAATGAATAGGACAGTTTGCACGGTTCAAGAAGAAATGTCCGGCATTCGCATTGAGTAAGTAAAAGCATGGGAAGTAACGGAGGAAAAAGACAGATGCACCGAATGGAAAGAAAGGGAAAAGGAGGATGAAGTGGAAGAAGCTAAAGAGGTTTTGTTGTTATCTGGCCTTTGATTTCACTGTGTCGCTTTTGTTGTAAGAAGACAGATCATTACGTACTTTGTCTTTCATGATTTTTGACACCCCAACGAAGATAGATGAATTAAAAATACATTGAAATGCCTAAAGGGTTTCAGTATAAGCTCAACTGACTTCAGCTTACCGATCCTGGGAAGAAGCTTATTCCTGTGTTCTGAAAGAACCTGTTGGTCTGCAGGGGTTCATGTGGGTCCGGCAGCAATTTGGAAGGGACGCTTTGTCTCCCCC
Source organism: Chroicocephalus ridibundus (assembly GCF_963924245.1). Lineage (NCBI taxonomy): Eukaryota > Metazoa > Chordata > Aves > Charadriiformes > Laridae > Chroicocephalus > Chroicocephalus ridibundus. Next base: position 48,535,201 of record NC_086292.1, read on the forward strand.
TTTCGTGGTCCTGGCTCCGTTCTTCGCTGGAACTCGGATCTTTAGTGCCTCACGCCAGCTGAGGTGCGTAGTGTTTCTTACCAGGAATCTTTAATATGTGATGTTGCTTTTTCTTTTTTAAATTCAGGTTGTGAAAGGCCTTACCTATTTATGGAGTCTAAAGATTTTACACAGAGGTGAGTAACAGATGTTTTCTGTTTTGCAATGAAATAACGTATTATTTTATTTTAACAACACTTTCTAGAGACAGTAGACCATGCTAACATCTGGGTTTATTCCAGTGGAGTAATGCAGAATGAATCTTACTCATTAGCTTTGCAGATTTTCTGATAAAATATTTTTACTGCTTTTCCCTTTTATTGCCCTCCCTCCTCCCCTACGAAGACAAAGACTAAAGAAGGAAATTAATTTTATAGAGATTTAGAAGCTTAGAGTTACAAACAGGTGCCCAGTGGAAAAATCAGCAAGGAAAATCAGATGTTTGACTAGTATTGAAAATAGAATATAGATAATTAATTTTCTTATGTGCTTCAGAAATCTCATGTGACGGCCACAAGCGTTGCTGGTCTCAGATCTCTAAAACTGTGGTCCGCTGTCCTCTAACGTGGTCATGAATAGTTAAAGAAACTTCAAACCTGCTTGGACAGAAGCCATTTTTGGGTTTTGCTGCTTATTCTCCTTCCTGAAGCTAATCTGTATTTTTTTAAACTTGTCATTCATTTCTTGCTTTTTAATGTTACATTTTGTTAAAAACTTATCTGTTGCGGTAAGTTAATTCAGGTATACCAGAACTTTCAAAAACAGTGTCAGTTCTGGAAACAGTGGAAAATGCTGTTGGAAGAACAAAGAAGCCTTTCCCCCTAACCCCCCACCCCCACCAACCCCAAAAGAAAAAAAAGAGAAACTCATTACATTTATAATGTTTCTAAAGTGTCTGAAAGTAACTGCTCTGGTTCCTAATGTTGCTAACAATACTGTTTAATTTAACCCATCTGCTCCATCCGTGTGCACAGTTGGAGCGTGCAGTAACCGCCATCATTTGTGATTGAAAGAGAAGAGTAAAGTAGAGAGACACGTAGAAAATTTTAAGTTGCAAACCAAATAGGTAAGGATACTTCTTCTGGGGTGGTGCCTAGTTCTGGCGTGGCTGAGAGGAGGTAGGTGCGAGGGTCTGGCGAGGTGGTGAGCAGTGCCTGGGTTCGGCCTCCAGCGTCCTGCTGCGAACGGTGCAAGGCGTCGGGCACCTCTGGAGTCATCCAGAAATCTCTGCGCTGAGTGGGGAGAACAAGCGAATGGGAAACGCTGGTTCCCGGTAGGTATTGAGGTCCTGCCCCTCCTTAGAGCTTAGGCTCCGACTGTCCTCAGGCTTTTGCGGAGAGCTTGTAGTGGAGGAAGTGACTGATCCTTCCTTTGTGTAATGGCCCAGCGAGCAGCTGTGCAACGGGACATCGGCTTCAATTCCTCCTTGGTCTCACAGCATCTCCTCGCTGGGAGATCGCTCTGATGTGACAGCACAGGCTTTGTTACCCCTGATTAGAGGGGGTGTGAAATGCTACGGCTGCTGGTGTATTTGACCCTAGGCTGGATTAAAAGAACAGAAATAACCCAGAGTCCATGGCCAGCTTGGTGCGGATACAGGTTACCAAGGAGGCTTCGTGTCTGATGATGGTTTAAACATTTCACCTACTAGCCTGGATGTTGCCAGACGCAGAGATTTATCAGCTCCATCCGTTCTCAGGAAGAGGGTGAGCAGACTAGATGCCAGAGCTGCCACAGCGATTGTCGGAATAAATATAAAAGAAAAAGCAGCTGGAACGTCCATGGCTGGGTGTCACTCTGTATAGGCTACGTGGTCTTTGCCAGTAACGCTCAAAAAGAAAAAGCAGATTTGAAAATTTTTTTTCATTTTGAATTTTTTCATTAAAGATTCTGGCCACCTACTGGAAGTGATTTGGAGAGAGCATTGTGGTCAGGGATGAATACTATAACTAGCATTTTGTTGCTCTTCTGCTGTAAATTTAGAACCCGGGTGCGATTTTTGCTTTCTCGGTAAAAATGAATCTCCCTTTCTGCATGGGTTTCATTGCCTTGATTGAAGAGCAGCTCTGAGTTTTTGATGAATTATGTACGGTCCTTGCTACGGTCTAAAGAAAAGCGCAGAAACTGATTTTTCATCGCACTTCGGATGTTTCTGGCCTTGGACTGACCAAGGTGAGAACAGCACTGCAAAATGCCATGGAGGGGACAACTGGCGTTCCAGCATCCAGCAGAGTTTCCTCAAGGGATTGGTTTTCAGTATTACTCTGTACCCATTTTTAAGATACAGAACATGTGTGCGTACTTCTATATCTTAAAAATGGATGCAGAGTAATACAAAGCAAGGAAGATGCCTGTTTCTCCCAGTAATCTCCCTCAGCTCTCGACTGGTTTTAAAGTGTCGGAGGGACACGAAAGACGGTGTCACCCTGACTGCCTTGCTGCCGCACGTAAAGCAGACCATGCAGGAAGGCTCGCGTAGGCTAAGAAGTCAAGAATTTCCACCGTGGTGATAACGAAGGTGGAGAAGAGAAGCAGTCATCGTGAAGAAGGTGTGTAAGGCAGCGCGGCAACCAGCAGTTTGTGAGTAGAGCATGGAATAAAGCAAAGGAAACAAACAATGAGCCAGTCTTTTATTCCAGATCAGACATTTCAGCAAATATTACAGCTTAACTTCAAAACAAACCTTGCAACTAATGAGGTGATAGCCATGCATATTAATAAACCCAAAGCTGTAGTCATAGTCATCACACCCACATCAAACATAAACATAAGATTAACACCTACACCACTTCTTTGGAAGATGTGAGAATGTCCCAATGATAAGTGTGCTCTTTTCCCCAGAGGATAAGAAGTAGAAATGGAAGGGTAATGAGAAATTAACTTAGATTTAAAACAGAATTAGCAATTAAACAAGTCTAATCATGTACAAAGTCAAAGTTTGTATAAAGACAAACCAAAATCTGTTAAGTTCAAGAATAAGTATAGACCGTGTGCATTTTATCTGGTATTTTTTTTCTCTGTTCACACCTCCTTATTAAAAGCAATGTATGAAATAAATGTTACCCGCTTGTGTTTAATTGTACTGAGCTGTATTTGTACGCCTGACCGTGTACCGGGGGCCAGTGTATGTTGTGTGGTTTGGGGACATTGGTTTTTGACTAGGTTTTAAATTTGGATCGGAGTTTTGGAAGTGTTTTCTGGTTTGTGATGTGCGAGGTTGTGCAGAGTCGATGATCTGGAGATCTTCCTGGACTGTCCAATGGTTGTGTGTCTGTCTATGGCAGAAGGGAGGTTTGTGCATCACTCCAGACCATCTCTTTCTTCCCGAAACATTCCCATAGGAAGATATTCAAATCTTCCTTTGTTTTGGCGTAAGCTAACCTGAGCGGAGGAGTGCTGGTTGGTAGGGACAGGCGCTGGTGCAATATGGAGGGTGAGCGTTCCCGTTGTCTCAGCAGGACTGTCGTTTGCGGAGGATTTCACCAAAGATGTGCATTTGGATATTTCCCCCTGCTTTGCTAGCTTTGTGAGAACTGAAGCGACTTAGTGCCACATTTAATGAAGCACAGACGAAAACACCGGGGCGTGTGTGTACACGTGTACATACATACCTCCGTGTGTCCGTGTGTGTAGCTGAACACACACGTGCACATTCGTGGACCACTTCGGTTTATTTGAAAAGAATAATCCTGGCCTCTGCGAAAAGCGTGCTGATGAGGTCATTATGGCGAGAAAATATTTTCATTCTTCCAGCAGCTTCACTTTGTTCGCAGTAACGTTCTGTGAGCCGTCTGCAGCTAAAATTGTGCGTTCGTATCTCTTGTCTCCCTTGAACCTGGCGCCTTGCGGTTTTATATTTTTAAAAGACAGAAGAAGTCAAGAGACAGCTTTTAAAAATCTGGTGTTTCTTTCCCACAGTCATTAATCTGTTTGCTTTTCAATAAAACAAGATGACTGAAATGCTTGGTGTTCAAAAAGCTGAACCTCTGACAGTTCTGTTTACTGGTAAGTAAGAGCTTGGAGGTCCCATTTATCTGCAGAGAGGTGAGAGGACTTAGGCAGATATATCAGAAAAAGGACTTGTTCATCCTCTATAATGATGCTTCATAGAAATCATTTGTATTAAGCAAGCACTGGTAATGGGAGCATAATGACCCCTTTTGGCTCTTGTTTAAATTCTTTCACTTCTAAACAGTAATATTAATCACAAGCAGATGGTGCAGAACATTATTTATGCACATTTGTTTTCCAAAAACAAAAAATGTTTAACCCATTAACTGAAGCGGTTTATGAAACAAAAAGGCTAATTTACTGATTGGGTGATTTTTCTCCCCAGCTTTCAATGTGAGATATTTGGTGAAGTGACATTTTTGTCTAGGATTGTCAATTCCTTTTTTCTTGAGGGAAACCAATGCGACCATCGGAATGCATAGCAAATATTTGCTTAAATTCCCCCATTTGCAGTGCTAGCTAAATCCCGCTGCACGGACAGATAGCGTTTCTTCTTAGCAGTGCCTGTTTGGCTGCAGCTTGCTCGGTAGAGTCCCCAACCTGTATAAGCTTCTCTTAATGGGCTGATGGGCTAATTGCTTTTTTTCTTTTAGGATTTTATTTTATTTATTTATTTAAGTTTTGTTTGTTGAAGGATTTCAGGATCAAGTAACGCTTAATGAATGACAGATGTCTTTTTTTGATTATATCGACTTAGCATCACATCCGACGCGGGAGCAGGGAAGGGGAGATGGGGTCTGCAGATCCCCAGCGACACACGGCGATGGCTGGGTAGAACCTTGGCTCCTTGGTGGGAGCTGGGCAGCCCTGGTGGGACAGGGCATAGATGTGGTGTGGTGGTTTCCTCTGGTGGGTTGTGTAAGGCAACAAGGACTTGTGGGCTGCCCTTAGAATCATAGAACTGCCAGGGTTCGAAGGGACCTTTCAAATCTTCAAGTCCAACCTTCAGCCCAACTCTGACAAAACCCATCACTAAACCATACATCTAAGAACTACGTCTGCCTGTGTTTTAAATCCCTCCAGGGATGGCGACTCCACCACTGCCCTGGACAGGCAGTTCCAAGGCTTGACAACCCTTTCAGTGCAGAAATTTTTCCTAATATCCATCCTAAACCTCCCCTGGCACAACTTGAAGCCGTTCCCTCTTGTCCCGTGGCCTGTTCCTTGGGAGAAGAGCCCGACCCCCCCTGGCTACCCCCTCCTTTCAGGGAGCTGTAGAGAGCGAGAAGGTCTCCCCTCAGCCCCCTTTTCTCCAGGCTGAACACCCCCAGCTCCCTCAGCCGCTCCTCACAGGACTTGTGCTCCAGGCCCCGCACCAGCTCCGTTGCCCTTCTCCAAGTGCCCTTCAGCTGGAGACCACCCTGCCTCGTCCTCTGAGCTCATGACTTGTACGTGGTTGAGTCCTTACAGAAAGAAAATTTGGCTACGTGCATGGTGCCTGAGGTTTCCGTGAGGTCGTAGCGTTTCACGCTTAGAGCTTCCTTCTGCCTTCCCAGACCCTTCATTCCGCTCAGAGTGACGGGATTCTTGCATTGTTAAAAAAATGATGCAGTTGATCCAGTCTTGATCCCACAAACCTGTTTCCAGCTGTACTGCACCAAAATGTTTTTCTTGTCTGTTTGGTTGTTAATTATACTTGTGACATTCTTTGGAATTAAAAGGAAGAGCCTCTTGTTATGCTGCAGTTTTCTTTTAAAAGTATTAGTATTGTAAACAACTGGGTTCGTGCTGCACGACGGCAGTGTTTTCTCTGTGTGTAATTGCCTCTGCTCTTTAGTTCGTTACAATTGAGCGCGAGCCTGGTAACGAGGTGGCTCTATTGGCTGCCATATTTTTAGAAAGAAGGTTAAACAGGATTACTGTGGAACTGACCGTTCTTGGGATTCGGGGTAGAGCCTGCTGATGGACTCCGCACGGTGCGTTAGATTTAGCAAAGTCACTCGACGCTGGAGAGGAGCCTGCGGCTTCGCAGGTCGCCATAAGCAAATATTTGGGTTTCCCTGAAGTTTTGGTTAGAAAACACATTCCTAAAATGTGGTTGGGAATTATATGGGAAATCTTGTGACTGCGTGGATTGCTCTGTAGTGGCGTGTTGTCGCCTCACCTGAGGCAGGCGAATAGGTGAAAGTCCCTCAAAAATGCAGCACGCGGATTGAGTTCCTGGAGATGAAATGGAGATCGCGATGCGCAAACGGGGTCTGTCGGTGCTGAAACGTGATGGAGACGCTCGTGGCTGGTTTTTCGTTTGGCTTTGGGGGGAAATTGCAAAATGTATTGGCAGTATTGATACCTAACTTAAAACATACAGATCCACTTAAGCTATACAACGTAATATTGAATGCTCCCCTTTTTTAAACTGGATTTTTAGCTCAATTATAGGAAAGCATTTAATCAGCTTGTTAATTGAGGTTATACATTTCTACATTACAGAGACAAATTAAGCAAGCTACTGTGGTACCAGAAAACATCTGCTAAACAAAGGCAAACTTAATGATAAACAAAATTAGGTTCTTTTCTTGTTGGGTTTCATCCATCTGCACCCAACTAGTGTTCACTTTTAAAGAAGGCAGAGAGACAAGCTATTGCTTTTAATCCATTTTGACAGAAGAAAGCAGCGATTAGGCAAAGCCACTGTGTCTCTAATCTTCCCAAGTTTAAGCCAGCACATTATGCTTTCCGACTGGCATTCCTGGAACAGAAAGATGCTCGGTGTTTCCGGCACTACAGTCAGGCTGGATGCTCAGCAGTTTATTGTGCGTCGATTTTACGGCACGCAAGAGAAGTATACCGACTTCTTTTGGCATCAGAGGGGGTCAGCAGTAAGATCTTTACACCGACAACCTGGCTTTACGATGTACATTGATGTTTTATTTGCTGGAGCGGGATTAGTGATCAGTTTAAGGCGTTGCTGGCAGTTAACCTCCAAAAGCTCTCAAGCCGTGCGATGGGAGCCGTTTCATGCCGTAGAAGCCATGGAGGTGGAAGCCAGTGGCTTTGAAAAATGGTGTGCACGAGGGCAAAGCTGCACCGTGCACCTTCCTGGGGCGAAGGAGGCTCGAACGTGCTTGTGGGTTTGTGCTTTGCCTGTGTTCCTCTCCGCAGGTGTTTGCGTGGGATACTTTGTGTTTGCAATTTTTATAGAATATTAAATGCTGCTTTTGTCACTAGGTGGAATTAAGCGAGGGCTGTTAGAGAAGGGGGAGGCAGGGTTAATTGCAGCGTTGAGAATACGAAGTCGCAGGGCTGGGATGGACCTGAAGAGGTCAGCCGGCTATCTATCCCCCCGTACTCAAACAGCCTTCGCTCTTCGCACCATCGCTTTCGGCTTGTTCCTGAATTGTGCACTGAGTGGTTCCCGCTCTGTCATTTCCACTTCGTGCCGTAATCTACACATCTCTTCTTGCAGACCTACTCCAGCCTGCACTGCAGGCAGTTTAATCCTATATTTATGCAGTTGATTAATCTCTGCCTAAATGCAGTGCTTCTGTTTGTCCCTATTGAATTTCGTCATATATTTAAATGTGATTTTTCCAGTTTGTCAAGACCACTTTGAATTCTAGGTCCTATCCTCCAGTGCACTTGCTGTCCCTCCCAGACTGGTGTCACCTGCAGGTTTAATGACATGGATTATTAGTATTTGAGAGGTGCGGAAATAATGTCACGTGTGCTGCAAACTGGTACAAACCAGAGGTTGCATTTGAAATAAATCTTTGAAATATTTCCTATTAAAATCTGTCGTGCCGATATTCACAGCGATGTCTGTACATGCGATGCGTATCTGGGATAATATAGATCATAGAGTTTTGTTCCCTCAACAGATGTGAAGCCGTCTAATATGCTGGTGAACACGCGGGGCCAGGTGAAGCTGTGTGACTTCGGGGTTAGCACGCAGGTAATTCCCCCTGTAGATCTCTGCCCCCTCTCCTTCTAACGTCAAAATCACCTGGCTGCCAGACAGCCAGCCCCACAGCTCCCGCCCCTCTGCTGGGACAGCCCTATTCATTTTTAATCTCGGGGCGACTTTTCTTCATCTGAATATGATTGTTCATTGTTTAATGACAGTAAAAACTGCTGATATTGTAATTACTACTTACGAATAGCAATCTTCATTGATATGCAGCTTTGATATGAAAGCGTTTTGGCCAGACAAAAGGGAGGGCAGAACGAGAGATGTGTCTGGGGAGCCCAACTGGCCCACAATAAAAATTAATATTGGGAGTAACAATAGTGGTGGGCTTTTACAATGTGCAGCACAAATTTTAATTAATTTCCATTTTGGGCCTCCCTGGAGGACTTCTCTGATAGTGACCCATGAGCTTGCTGTGATGTTGATTTGAATTTCAGCACCTTTACTCTCAGCCAAACACGAGGACCAAAGAGAAGGTCAGCCTCGTATTATAAGTTGTCAGAGTCTGTTGTCCCTCCAGCGTATTTAGTGCTCGTTGCATTCAAGTGATGAATGTGGCTTTATTCACGTCTTGAGCCAGCTGACTGAAAAATGAGTGCGCTCAATCCTACTTCAAATTGACTTTTTATATCAGACTAGTTTGGGGTACTAAAGCGATAAGCATCCTGTTTAACAGAATTGTTTAAGGTTATCTGCCATAAACTGTAATGCAGTGCTTGTTTAAATTGGAACTCTCATTCCGAACAAAAGAGAGATTTAATCATTTTTAATGCCTTTGCAGATAAATTTGTTCCCTTTTACATAATTTTTAGTTGATTTATGGGAATGATGATTGTAGGTTAAATGAGGAATAATTGCCCATTTTATTTCCACATTATCTTTATATTGTTCTAACAGACTGTTTTGTCTGATAGCTGGTGAATTCTATAGCCAAGACGTATGTTGGAACAAATGCTTATATGGCGGTAAGTGGATTTATGCAGGAATAACATTTAAATAGAAGTATTCGTTCACAGTCTTGTTCCGTGTAATGCAGCGTATATTCTAAATCAATTCTCAAACTTCATCTCTCCCTGTCCCCGGCATAAGCCGTGTCTGAATTGCGTGTGCCCCAAAACAACTCCCCTTTGCTGTCTCACGGACCCGCTCCGTGCTCACCCACCAGCTCTGTGCCCACTGCGCTTCTTGCTGATAGGGAAGAGTAATACTGGAAAAGTGTTTCTTTTGTGTATTTTTAGTTGCCTTTAGTGCATTGTGACAACTGGGAACAAAGAAGAGAGCCAGTTCAACGTTAAAAAACCCAGTTTTCCACTGATAGCCTGTGGCTCTTTGCCGACCGCTGACAGTCCGATACTGTCTGCGCTTTGGGAATTCCCAGCCTGCAGTTTAGCAGAGCATTTGGACACGTGCAGACGGCTCATGGACGTGGTGATGCCTCGCCACCTGTGGGGGCGTTTCCCATGAGAAGCGGCCGTGTAAATTTGAAGCTAAAAATATTGGGCTCAAAATATTAGGGCATTAAATTGCATGTTGTGTAACGCTAATAGCATGCATGTCAAGTCATCAGTACGTTTCACTTATATTTAAATTTTCGTCGGAGTGCTTGTAATGGTGAGACTACTTTTCTCCTTTTTCTGTGCATTAAACCATAAATCCCCATCGCTTTTAAATCAGAGTAACACGTTCCTGAAGATGTGTCGTTTGGAGGAGCGCCGCTGCTGTCGGCGAGGGTGGGAGGTTTGGGTGTAGCAGTTCTGCCTGCCCTGACACTTGGCAGGGGGTGTCCGTGCCTTTGGGATGAATGTGGTGGCGAGAGCTGCTCTGAAAGTAAACTACAAAAGTTAGCATGTATTTTCCATTAGATCAAGTTGATTAATTTTAGTTCTCCATTTAACAGATGTGAAAACCTAAATGTTTCATTTCAGAGCAGTATATTAACTGTTGTCTTTTATTTTTGGCCTTTAGAATTCTTTTAGCAAACTACTTATGTCGTCATATTAATGAGGAAAAAAAAAAAGTATTCAGCTTTTTTTTTAAAAAAAAAAAAGTGTCAGACAATACAAAGTGGTTGATACTTACATTTTTCAAACCTCAGAAAAGAGGAGAGAGAAATCCATGACCTTTAATCGCTTTCAGGTATTTTTTCTTAGTTTCTTGCAAGAAGAAGGCAGGCCAGGGTGTCCATTTATTTGCTAAGTGCTTTTCTAGTCAAGGTATTCTCATTACGGGGCTCCTGAAACACTCGTGTCACCATCCTAGAAAGACTTGGGCTATCCTGTGTCATCAGAATATTGCGTGCAGAAAAATGTTTTTTTTTAAAAAAAAAAAAAAAAGAAAAGGGAGAAAAATAGGGTCTTGTGTATTACCACATTTGCTAGTAAGCCTGCTGATTTCTATGCCTCCATGTGCTGAAAGAACTGGAATATTGCAAATCGGACAAAAAAACAGCTTCAAATTAATCAACTTTTCCAACTCAGCTGTTACTCTTAGAGTGGTTTTAAGCAGGTTTGAGAATTGGATTGTATTATGCTTTTAGTGTACAAATCAAGATTACTGTTTTCTTTCCCAGTTGTACATTAAGTAAATTACTTTCTTTTTCTTGTTGTTTATGGATGAATGTGATACGTTCATCTATTAATTGAAAAAGAGAAGTTTAAGTTAAATCATATCTGATCTGATTTCATGTGTTAAAATTATTTTGCTTTCTGAATGAGTCATTGTTGTCATCAAATTTATAGTCTAGTCATCAAAAAATGACGCAGGTCATAAGCTTTGCTTTGCCTGCCTGTTGGCAGACTGGGAGTGAATTTGAAAACATTAAAAAAAATTGAGGTTTCTGTTTAAAGTAAACAAGAAAAAAAGCTTTTTTTTTTTTTTTAATTGAGAAACTAAAATTTCCAACGGAAATACATTTTCTGTAAAATCATTTTATTACCACTATATATATAACAAAATTTTGGATGAAAAAAGTAACCAGTTGGAGAAATTTTTAAGAGAAAGCATTTTTGAGCTGTGCATCCTTAAGGATGGTCTCTGCGTAGCACACTTTACTTTATGCATGTGTTGTTTTCATCTGCTTTTCCATACTCTTTATTTCATGCGAGTAGGCTTTTTGTTTCAATGTTCAAATGCTTTGCTTGCCGCTGTTTTCTAAGAGTTTATAATTTCGAAATGTGAGGTTGCTGTTTAAACCCTGAGCTGTTGTAACGAAAGAGTAAACAATTTACTATTGCTCAGTTTGAATCACGAATCTGATCTGGGGGCTGCGGAAAGGCCAGGGTCTCATCGGAGATCCTCATCTTTATGAAGATCTTTGTCAGTATAAAAGGATGCTTAAAAATCGTATCCCTACGTGACGCTGTTGCAAACATTTCTAAGATATGCTGATTTAGGCTAACTACACTTAATGAAGACTTGCCTTAACGCACTTTAAAAAAAAAAACAAGTAAGATTTTTGGGTCAGTGTTCAGCTCAAAATAAATGAGGCTCAGTCAAAAAGATTCTGTTCCAGTTACATTCTGGGGTGGTTTTTTAGGTTATGGCACTTGTGGACGGCTATCCTCAAAGATAACGTGGGCAGCACTCTGGTTTTTACTTAACATTCATGCTGCGATAAAAGCACTTGACCTGGGATTAGCAGTGCAGAGTAAACAGCCGAAAACACATTGGGCTGGCGCTAATTTGGGAGTTTGTTTTCTAAAAAAGGTCTCTGGATTATTAAAGACTAAAAATACAGCCAGTGCTTCGTAGGTGGTTGGGCTAGACAGGTGCATTAACGGCACAGTGGGGAGAGAAGTCTCATGGAGCCTTTTATTGTTACATTTCATGCTGTACTTGACCTTGGAAATGCTGAAACTGTAGCTTTCAAGTAAAAACTAGCAGGTATATTTTACAGCATTCTATTTCATGAGGCATTAAACTTGCTATTAATAGTTTTGAGTGAAGTCTTTTTTTCTATAGGTCAAAAATGAAATTAAAAACTATGTCAAATAAAATTGCTGGCATGTGACTTCATTGATTCTTTTTGCTTCGATAACTTTGCTTTTTAAGCCATGGCTCCTCCCCAACCCCTTGACTCAACATTAGGAGTGGGTTTTGCTGCCGTGCCTGGGAGTCGCGGTAGATGCGTGAACCACTGGACTCGCACAGCTTGACCTCGCGCTTCGCTGCGCACGTGCAAGCCATCGGCTTTTTTTGTTGGCTACAACAGCCCAAACACAAATGCCAAGGCCAGCTTTTCAAGGCGCGTGGCAATGCGTGGCCACAAGGCTGAGCGTAACCGAGACCTTTGCTCTTGCAGAAGAGGCAAAAAGAAATGAGTGAGTCACGTTTGAAGAGCGGATTTGCTCTCTGCCAGGTTAGCTGGTGAGCTTTAAGCTTCTTTGCATTTTCTCAGTTGCTTTGTTTGCCCTGGGCAAGCTTTTTTGGGTTTTGTTTGCTAGGTTTGTTTGCTAGGCTCACGATGTTTCTTTCTGTCTCCTTGCAGCCTGAGCGGATTTCAGGAGAACAGTATGGAATTCATTCGGACGTTTGGAGTCTAGGGATTTCCTTCATGGAGGTATGCAAATATCCGTCGTTTTCATGTGCACGTTGCAAGAATCAAATGAAATCTAACGGCAAAATATTTTAACGGAGTCTTTGTCTACTCTTTGATATATGCATGCTTTTAACGATTGCTAAATTTGTTGGCTGTATTTAGAATGGGTTTGTTCTTACTGCGTTCAGTTTGGTTAAAGAGCCTCTGTACAAACCACCTGACAGTCTTAAAACCCTCGAATAAAACTCCAGTGAGAGTAAGAAGTAGGGCCTGGTCCATGGAGGCCTCGGCATCCTTTCCGCACCTCTGGGACTGAAGATGACGATATTTCTGTATTGCACCTTCAGAGGCCAGGATAGAGCGGGCTGTTATTAGGGTTGAAATGGCATTGTGTAGATTCAAGGTTTGAGCTGGTTAATGGCCTCGCACAATCTTTGCAGAAATATTTGCAGGACGGTTTGCGTCTCTCCCGGTGTGATTAAACAGAGTCTTTGGATTTAAGTGTTCGCTAGGGCGTTAGAAAGGTTTCTCATAAACATAGTTTCAAGCAGGAGAAAGTCTCATTAAAATGAAGCGGTTCAAAGAGAATGTGGTGGTAAATACAGTCCTTCTGGAGAACCCGCGCTTTCTGCAGGACAGGTCAGGACAAGGTCAGGTTTGATTCGGGAAAAAGGTTGGTTTTTTTCAGCTTAGGGCTCATCAGGTGTTTTAAGGAACGTTAATTTCAATGACTTTATAAAAACGGATGATTGTTTATCGGAAAGATAACCTAGAGTGTGTAAGTTGAGTAGAAACGCCTGTGTTAACGGTAGTATCTTGACCAGTAAAATGAGGTTGTCTTGGTCTGGTCTGGGAGAAGGGACAGGTAGCCCTGGTCTGGCGGTGGTGGAAGCGTATGTTCACGTAGCCTTTTTCACACTGGCCTGAGCTGGCCGCAAACAAGTGAGCTCCCGTCAGAAACCTTGACAGATGGAGCAATAAGCTCTCAAGAGACTTCCTCGATTCAAAGACAGTCCCATGAAAGAAATTCCCCCTGCTTGGAGCAGTTGGTTTTTTTCCTATAAGAACAGTTAATTCAAACCATCGATGACTTGATCATCTTTCTTGCACAGCCTGATGAAGGCATGATGAGATTAACCAAAAAATATAGGTGCCCTTCCCTTCTCTTCTGGTACGATATAGTATCGTTAAAGTGAAGCTGAATGTACCTTTTGGTGAATTGCAACTGTTGTTTTAAGCAGAAGATTAGCTGAAAGTGAAGTAGTTGTGGTGCTGGCCCTCTGCATCTAGGCAAATTTTCATCATTTGTAGCCTGAAAGTTAGCTGAGACTATTGTTATGTTTTCAAACAATAAATACCTTGCCAAATCAGTTCTAACCAACATGAAAATACTTAATGGTGAATCATTGCATTCAGATCTTGTAAATCTTTTCCAGAGGCTGACTGAAGCTAACTCTGAATCACAATAATGACATACTTTTATGTGGCACAGGGGATGCAGTTCTCTTAATTTGTTTTACTGCAAATTTCAATGGTTTGAGATGCTGGAGAGCCCTCACAGTTTTGGGAGAGATACCAAATGTACTCACCCTGTAAATGAATCTAGCCAACAAAGGGCTAAAACAAGATTGTATTACATTAAGACTTGACTGTGATGTTCTTCCCAATTCACGGTGGACCAGAGTGATATAAATGCAGAAGTCCTATAGAGAAGCATTTACCCTTTCCTTTGCTGAACAAAAGATGTATTTCAACGTGCAGCAGCAATATGATGATTCACCGTGTAGACCAAGATGTCTGGAATTTAGTTTGGGATTACTAGTAGGTAACCTGGCTGGGCGTGGATTTGATTTGAAGGATAAATTTCGCATTGTATTAGCCAACGTTAGGAAAACGCCTTTAAATTCGCATTTGCTCTCCTCTTTTAAGCCTCCTCAACTTTTTTTTTTTTTCCCCTCTCTCACTTTCCACAAATGTCTTCTGAACCAGATGTACAAAAAACAATTTGGTTCTGCGCGCTTTGTTAATTGGTATGTCATCTGGTCCTCCGAGACCTCTCCTCAACGTGATCGCTGTTTTATTGAAGTGCTTTGAGTGATGTGTTAAATGATGAAAGCAAGGACAGTGGCTTAGAAAAATGTCTCAGAAAAGGTGAAGAAGATGCTCAGAGAGCCACACAAGGTCACTGTCATTAAAGTAACACTGTATTGACGTGGGGATTGGTAGTGGAGACACCCAGGCTCTTGTTGATGGAACTGTTAAAAAGGGAAGTTAACATTTGCCGTAGGATTTTAAAATCATCTCCACCGAATAGTGTAATACTCAGGCTAGCACAGTTAGAGCGCGTTGATTTAAAATAAATGGCATGTGGGACCAAGTTCGCAAGGGCTGTTCTGACCTATGATAATATAAAATAGCAGCCAAGTAAATCTCCTCATTTTCTTTAATGTTCTTCTGAGCCTTTAAAATGTCTTGAATTTCTCTGCTGCAAAGCTAGGGGTAATGGGAAACTGAGCGGTTTGCTTTTGAAGGCTGGGCAAACTGCCCCAAAAAACTTGCTAGCAGAGTGTGAAAAGCATTAGATGTGGGTCCCACGTAAGTTTGGAGAGATGGTGAGTGTTCTTCTTCCTTTTGAAGTAAGAGGTGTCTGAGGGTGCGCGGTCTTCCCTCTGCCAAAAAGAAATTTAAAAAAAAGAAAAAGAAATGCTGCTGGCTTTTTTTATTATTATTAGTCTTTAATTTTTTTGGAGTTCGTATTTCTTCAGCGTTTTTTGAAGTGAATAAATTTAATACATAATCTGTAAAACTGTTTAAAAGTGTTTCATCACAAATAGTTTGTGTGTTTTCCTGAGGTTTTTAGATGTTTTATTTAAGTGCTCTTGGGTTGACAAAGCAAGTTCAATTTAAACCAATGACATTGCTGTCACTACACTGAAGACTGCGTCAGCATTTTCATTATAAAAGCTGTTTTTTTTCAAGGGTTTGTAACTCAGTCATAAAACACACTCCAGGCTGACTGGGCTGAGTCCGAGAGCTGTGTGCGCTCCGTAACCGATGCAGTCTCCCTCCAAGAGCCGTGCCCTGCACAGGAGGATAAATTAGATTGCTTAATATTTCTTGTTACTCTCCAGCGTGACTCCGATCCTGCCTTGCATGGCTGCTACCTGAAAGTGAACTTTAAAGCATCCAAAGTGGGAGAAAATACATCCTGTTGGGTTTTTGATAGCAGCGTGCTTGTCCAGTGGTGCCTTTGTGTGGAGACGTTCGAGGAGTAGGTACGCTGCTCGTCCCTTCTGCGGGGATGAGAGGCTGCTGTCAGAGAGACGAAGAGCTTTGGTGGCACTCTGTAGGGCTGGTGTGTTCTCAGGGCCTCCTGCTTCCACAGGGGATCGCGTCTCGGTTTCCTCCTGGGTTTTACCATCTCAGCGCGCTGGCGTGCTCTCGAGACAATACTGAGGACCAGGGTTTCCTACATGTCATGAGGAGAGATGGTAGGTGAGGAGGGAGAAGGGAGTTTTGGCCAGGGAACAGAGTTGTGATCTGAGTTGTTCGCTGAGGCTCGCAGATCTTTGCCAGAAGATCCAGGGCTCGTTTCATCTACGGATAGAACTGGTATTATATTGAAGTGCAGGAAATGAAAGGGATTTGCTTATGCCACAAAGCAAGTACGTTTTGGAAGTAGAATATGAGCTCGTGTGCCTGACTAATGGTACGTTTTTGCACCTCCTTTTTTATCACATCCTGGGCTCTGCTTTTCACTGTCTTCTGCTGAGAAAAACAGCTACTTCCCTGTGTTTCAGGCCTCCTTTTGAAATTAACTTTTCTTGCAAAGATTCTCTCCTTCAGGGAAAATGAGTTTGCATATCAGTTTCGATGTTAGAAACAAGTTCTTAAAACTCCCAAAATGAGAATTTTAAGTCTTCGGTCACAGGAGTTCTCTGTTATCTGTATCTGAAAGCAGGAGCTTTCAAGGGTTGCTAGTTGTTTGTGACATTTGTGTTAAGATGCTGTTTTAAGCAATATTCCAAGCAGCCACATGACAGATTTTCAGCAGTTGTGTGCATTCCCACATATAGGAACACCAGGATATATCCAACAAACATGCCTTGCATCGTGTATTTCAGGCACACATACGTATTTCTGAGCGGGGTTAACACTGATTGCATGCAATGTCAGCATTAGGCAGTTTTAGACTGAGCACAGACCAAGATGCAAGAAGAGCTCACTCAGACCATGAAGGCAAAGAAGAGAAACACATTCAAAGAGGGTGCTACAAGAGAAGATCTACTTTCAGGTGGTTCTTTTAAAGCACTTCAATCTTTAAGATGTTTAACTGCATAAAACTGATGTAAAGACCCATGTATATGTAATCTGGTCAAGGAGGGGGGGTTTCAGAGGAATTTTTTCTAAGGAGTCTGCATGATCAGTCACATATCATCAGCTTTGAAGTGCTATAGGTTCAAGATCAAGACTGTGAGCTGATCTGCAGGAGGTCCTGCAGACCACGATTTCATCTTCTGCAGGATTTCACTTCTGTGTGGACATTATGGTTGGTCTTTTATCAATTTTACACCCTTACCTAAACAATAGTAGGTAGATTGGCGGGGGGCAAATCTCAGCCCTGAGGCTTGGTGGTACAGTGTAGTTCCTCTGGTGGCACTGGAGACGTTGTGAAGGTTTGGTAGAAAGGGCAACAGTGAATGTCTCTGTGACTGCTGGAAGCAGACACGGACCGTGCAGTGACCTGCAGTGTCGAAAGCTACACTGGGTAGAGGCAGGAGGAATATTAATTAAAATAGCCCATTAGAAGATGGCAAGGGTCAAGCTTAAAAGGGAAGTGAAAATTAGCATTTAATCTCCATGCAGAGCAGAAGTCTTGATATTGTATCAGAATACTTGGCTGAAGTGAGGTGCCTCCGATCAAGTGACAGTTCTTACTGGACTTGTCCTTGCTTTTTGTGCACTTGGAATGAGCAGAATTTTATTTTGTGCATTTAAACAGGAGAGACTGGGAAAGGCCTTGCCATGGTGGTGCTGCTGATGCCGGTAGAGCCATGGAGAATGGCTCGTAGCAGAAGACGTGAGGTCGTCATTAAGCAAACATTTCCCCGTTCCTAGGCTGAGAATTCAACAAGTTCTTAAATTAATGCATTAGCTGTATCTGGGTACGTTTCAGTAGATACAATAGGATGTGTCTTAAATTACTCTTTTTTTTTTTTTTTTTTCTTTCTTACTGAATTCCAACCTTTTCTAGACTAATTAAAAAAAAAAACAAAACCAAGATTCACTTTTCACTTCTGTGCCCAGCCATCTAATAACAAGGAATGCTTGGATATGATGGGTTTGTGCAGGTTTGTCCCTGCAAATCACTCTAAATAATATTAATATTAGAGAAAACCCAAGTGCTTCTGAAAGTGCTGGATTGCCATCTCTGTGGGCTGATGCCTTCTCTCTGCTGGCAGCGGGGCCTCGGGCAGCACTGGTTTCTGTGGCCCTGGCCCTTGGCCAGACCCTGCCTGAGAGGAACCAAGTTTATGGAGAAAACGTTTCATTTCTGTCCTTTTTCTGGTTCCGTGAAGTATGGCTGGGAGCAGACATGAGCCCTTGGGCCTCGCAGCTTGGACCACTGATAATTGCATAGGTGTGATTATTTAGTGAACAGACATCTTTCGTTTAGGCTTTAGGAAAGCAAAGAAATAAAAAGTGGCTTTTTTGTAATGAGCCTCACCCTGTTACTCTGGTTTTTAAGGGCTGTACTTAGTGCGATGTTTGCGATTTGCATGGACAAATCCTTTCACGCTTCCCTCGGCCATTGAGAGTGGCTGTAACAGAATTTTGCTCAATAACTTGAATTGTTCTTTTTGTAGAGTATTTATGTAGTTTATTTATGTAGTTTTAATCCTTCTCTACAGAATGATGCGTTTCAGAAACTTGTTCCGAGGAAAAAGCTGGCCTAGATTTTTATTTTTTTTTTTTTTTCCCCTTGAGCTATTTCGAGCAATTTCCCCGAGCAGCGGCCCTTAGCTCCGTTTCCTTGTCCCCCATCTTCAGCGGGCACCGGGATGAAGACAGACAGTGTCCAGCCACATTGTGATCTTTGCGGTAGTGGAATTAGAAGTAAAGGTACCAGTGCCTGAGGGTTGGGTCATGAATTAATAATTGCTGTGTGGTGGGGGAGGCCCGTCAGAAGAGCTGAAAAGGGGGAAGTTGCCTCGCAGAGTGCTATCAATCACTCAGTGACCATAACTTCCAGTAATTAGTGTATTTTATGGGCCTTTGCTTCAGTGACTCGGAAGCACATATGCTCCACTCGCAGCTAAACTTAGCCAGAGTAATATTCCAGGATGATTTATCCGCTTGCTGCACTGGGATGTAACCCTATATTAGGTGAAGATTGTGAACTAAGCTGCAATAAAGTGTAAGTTTAGGTACAGTTTGCGCGGGTTGAGACCTCAATGTATCATGTTTCTCAGCAATTGCTCTTAGGCCACTGTGGGCAGCCTGCGCGGCAGCGAAATAAATAATAGACTTCTCTACCTGAGTAGATAGATGAGTGGACAATTAAGGGATATAACATCAGCTCTGGTGTATTCATAATATATAGGATTATGTAATACAGATTAATGTTCCCTCTTCTCATACTGTGTAGTATAGCTGTTTCCACTTCTAAAAAGTCGAAAATTTAGAAACGTTTGTCAGTGGAGCCTGCCTTTCCCTGTTATTTAAGTGGTTTGGAATAGCAGATGAAGTCTCTCATGCCCGTGGAGGTGGAGAAAAGCTGAAGCTGAGCTGCATTTCCACCAGCACAACCAAATTTCACTTTTTTTTTTTTTTTTTTTTTGCTTTAGATTGAATCTAAATCCAGCAAACAAATAAGCAGGAAGCCTCTCTGCTCAAACAAGTAGTCTCATTAATCTTTATGGACCATTTGTGTGAATTTTGCACCTGCCAATTTCCATAGATTGGCCCTGAAAGGCCGGCATCCCACCTTTTTCCCTTTAGAAAAGGCGCCGCTATTCTGAGCAACACCTTTGAAGACGTAGCGGTAAAAGCCTGGTAATATGAGGGATTTGTGGTGAGAAGGAAATGTGCAATTTAATCATGATTGTCTGCAGTCTTTAGTTTGCAGTGCATTTACTGTAGTTCATATTTAAAAGAAGTCAAAGTGAAACTAATTATCTTTAATTAAGGTGAATTAGGCTTTGATTTTTAATATATTTTATGTAGAGAGATCTCGAACTCATCTGCTCAAGCCAAGGAATGTCCCAAAGGTTATTAGGGCATATTTCTGTTGGGCCTGACGGTATTAGTAATAACCTTCTTCCTCATAGTCCTAGACATGAACAAATATGTCACTTCATCAGTCTCTGTTACCCGCGCTTATGCCCCTCCGCAGGGGTCGCAGATTCCACAAGTTATCAGCTAATGGCGTTATACATTAAAAATTGAAGCTTTCCTCACTCTGAGGCCTTTCAAGGCTTTGTTCTTAAGCCCCAGACACTTTGGAGTGCAGCTGCAAACTATAGGCAGAAGATTAAATTAATTTGTAACTCTTTTTTCGTCCTGCATTACTAAATCCTGCACATTTAATTGAAACCCTACTTCAAGATGCTTTGTGTTTCTGTTCTTCTTTGTTGTCAGTTTAACCTCAGAAGCACTTTAACGCTGGTAAATTGCTGTTATATCCTTTTGGATTTTTTTTTTTAACTGTGCAATAAGAGGACAGTGAAACTGATATTAGAAGGAAAGAAAAATCTTAGAGTAGTTTTTGAGGTATTTAATATTTATTAAGGTCCGTACCCTGCAGAGTTTCAGGTGATTTTAAGCCATCTATCTAGGAATGTATAAATTGGTCTTGGAATGAAATTTCACCTGGGGAATTTTATGTTATCCAGTAGTTAAGTCTGATTTTTAAAGTTTCCTGTGTCTGAATATTCCGAAGTGGCGGCTGCTTTTCCATAAAATGGGGGTTTAACTGCAGTGCACAATCTAAATGCAAAATCCTTAGATGGAAATTTAATTGTGTAAAATGTGCACAAGGTAATTAAGAACAAATTTTAGAACATTTCAGACGATAAAGTCCTCCTTCAGCTAGATCACTAGCGATATTGTAAGTGCTTATTTTCAATTTGCAGTTATGCTGAGAAACATGGAATGTGTCTAAATTAAGAATAAAAACATCCCATGCTTTTCAGTATAACTGTAAATTAAAAAACAACATAGACAATAATCTAAGTGGGAGACTTTATTGCCTGAGTGTCCTAAAAATATGTTTTGAACTTCCTTCCCTCAGCCACTTTCTGAAGAGGATACGGACCGAGTCGCTATTGTAATTCTTATTACCGATATACAGGCAGGCACGTAAAGAGCCATGTAGAGAAGGCAGTTTGTTAGTGAGGATTTCTGGATTTCCATTTTCAGTTCCCAAATTCTTAATTACATTATTTTCAACAAGTCATTTTAATTTTGTGGTCGCTTATCCGCACGTGAAACGTATGTATCTGAGCACAGGTTAGAGCTGCTTTCCCGCACAGAGGGTTTAGGTACCTCCCTCTACCGAAATTGGCTGCCTCATGTTCTTTCCGCTTTCCCTAATGTCTTTTTAGGTATAGATTGATAAAAATCAGCATCCGTGCACACTGTGCCTCTGCCTGTTAGTTACTAATCTGGGATTATTTCTCAGTTTATCAAGTACTGGCTTAAAATCTGATGCTGCACCCCGTGCATCCACCTGCACCGCTGTCCGCGCCTGGGAGAAGGCTCCTCTCAGGTACTTTCACTTGGAAGTGCACTTCATTTTTCAGGGCACAACCTCACTGAACACCATAAGATGAACGTTTGAGGTGCTCGGATGGGCTACTTCTATGTCTAAGAAAGTAACAGTTTAAAAAAAAACCAAACAAACCACACACACCACCACCCCCCCAAAAAAAACCCCACACAGACACGTGGTTGCTCTAAAGTGAAATGGTGTAGGAAAGTGCTATTCTGACACACTTCTTGCTGATATGGTCTGATTCTCATTTATTTCCATACCATGCTGGCAGTGTAATTCACTGGGCCTTTTTAAAATGATGGTTTTTACAGTTCTTGTGTGGTGGGAAAGTATCCATAGGGAAATGAGAACCAGCTCCTTGAAGGTTAAGCATTCCCTTCTCCCCTCCTTAATATCCAGAGCTACGTAAAATACCAGTCAGTTCCTGAACCTAACTAGTGTGAATGGAAATACTCTATTTTTGTTACAATGCCTTAAAAATGAAATTGCAAGTTCCTGAGTTTCATCGTGTAAATGCAGAGGAGATAAGTTTTTGATAGTGCGTTAGTTTGGTGGTTTACGGTTTTTTTGTATCCTGCGTTGGGCTTGTGCTGCGTGTCTATATGACTTCCTTGAGACGGATGGTAGCGAGTATGAACATCCCTTTAGTGCAGCTCTAATCTGTTTGTTTTTTGGGGTTTTTTTTCTTTACTTTAACTGTGACGCTATTTATAAATCTAAATCTACATACAGAGGTCATTGGTTGGCTGAACTTAAACCATTTTACTTAGTAAATTTAATTAAGAAAATACAGTGCAACTCATAAGCAAATGAGTTTTTCCTAGTTTTAAACCAAACCACCCTCTTGAGTGCTGATTGCCTTGCTCGACCCCTGGTGATATAGAAACAGGCAAAATTAAAAAGGACATTAAAGCTTCATTAAATCTGAAACACATTTAGTACAGTGACATATCTGCAGGCTATTTCAGGGAAGATTACATACTCTTTGGTAAGTTTCTTAATTTATAATACCTTGACAATCTTGGAGGGAGGAAACAACTCTGACTAGATGAATCGAGTGATGGTTCAGGGGGATGCGGAACTGGCACATGATCTTTCCGCGGCTGTATTGCTTTGTAGTTCTCAGTCAAAGAGCAGCTTCACCGAGAAACACTTATTTTTTTTTAACTATCTCCAAAGAACTTGTTCCTGATGTATTTCAGATTCTTCAAAGCTCATTTATATACCCTGTACTTATGTCCAGCAGAAAACTGGTCTTTTCCCGATTATTCTGCTGCCTTTGGAGCCCCTGCTGAGGCCCGTGGTGGTCAGGGAGAGGAACCGTCAGTGAGAATGGAAATACTTAGTCTGAAGTCATCATCGAGGCAATCCTTCTTCTGCTTAAATAAGATCTGCAGAAGGATGCCCTGTGCATATAGCCATATTTATCTTCTTGTTCTACAGTGAGATGAATATTACATTCCTACAGGACTGTAGCTATTGTAATGACTATTCTTAAGTCAGTAGTCATTGGAAAGATCAGGATTTCTTCTACTTCCATTCATGGAAAAGTGTTTGGCAATAATAGGTGCATTTCTAGGCATTTGTAGGCTATCACAGCAGCAGTGCCTCTTAGGAACTGGAGCAGCTTCTTGGAAGATGGTCCTACCGAAAGGAGAGAAGATGAAAAAGGGTATGGTTTAGTAGCTCCTGGTCCTTAAGACTGAGCATAACAGAAAACGTAGAGTTTTTGCTTAACTCTTTAGCAGTGTATTTCAAAGCCTGGCATCAGAGAGTGACTGGAGTGACACACGGAGCTGGGAGAAGCTGTGAACCAGACACAAGTGATAGAAAGGATGGTGATCAAGCCTGCTTAGCTCAGGTTGGTTTGTTGCACTGTGCTCAGCACTGCACTAGAGACAAAACTGAAAGGCAGAATTCACCCCAAAGAGTTGAGTCTTAAAGGCAAACCTGGAAGGCAAAGCACAGAAGAAACCAAGAGGAGAAAGCCAGCTTAAATTGTATCACTTTGGAGAACCTGAGGAGACCTTACTTGTCTTGTCTTCTTCTTGTTGTTCCCTATTCCAGTGTCTCTTATAAGCCTGGTTTCCTCTACATTTTGTAAGTGTTCGTCTTACAGACCAAGCAAACACAACTATCCACAAATGGAAGTCTTCCAGAGAGTTGAGTGATGCGATAGAAATGTCTGAGGAAGACTGTGCTCTGCTTTGTTATGTTACTGCTAGTGGGGATCCTTGGTCAACACCACACTGATACAGCAGACCGTAAAGGCGCCTCCTCAGTCATTAGGCAAACTCCCATTGATGAGATATTTAGGGAGGACAGGGGTGATTTTTCAGAGCGATGCATGGAGATGTAGCTCTGCAGTTCCTGCAGTTGTGACGTGCCTGTGCAGTAAGCGTTCAGAGATTGCGTACAAACAGAGTAGCCCTTTAGAACCCATTTGCTACATCTGTAAATTTTCAGGACAAATACTGTCTCGCTAAGGGAAAAACTGCTTTTAAGACTAGTCACCAAAATAATTGTTTCCTCTCTTTGGGTTTCTCTTGCATGCCTCTCTTACACAAACGCTTCAGGACCTGCTCTGCTTTTGTCATGTCTTTCCTCTGAGGATCTGAGGAAAGTTTACCCTATTTGTGAAGGTTCACAGCCAAATGGCGAGTACGATACTAGGTGTGGATGGCAGCTAGAATTGCAGAAAGGGCACCGTCTCCGCTGATTCCTGGTTGCTTCCACTCATGCTGTCAGCTGTTTCTTACTACCTTCTCATGACCTTTTTTCTGAACTACTGAGGCTGGAGTATGTCTGCTGGTCTTTGCCCCATCAGTTCCCCACCTTATAGAATCACAGAATCATAGAATGGTTCAAGTTAGAAGAGACCTTAAAGATCATCTAGTTCCAGCCCCCTGCCCTGGGCAGCGACACCTCCCACCAGCCCAGGTTGCTCCAAGCCCCGTCCAGCCTGGCCTTGAACCCCTCCAGGGATGGGGCAGCCACAACTTCTCCTTGCTACAGCTCTGTCCATGTCTTATTGTTCATACTTAGGAGAGTTTTGTGCTGCCAGCCAGGCTGAAATTTCACCGTAGGTTAGCACGTAGCCTCAGCTGCAATCTGGCTAGGTCAAGTAGCCGCGGCACTGAGGAGCTCAAATATCAGTGGCAATACACGTGCCGTGAAACAGCTTTCACCCAGTGCTGACATGTGGTTTAGCCTTTGCAGTACCTGACACGGTGGCTTAGACCTTCAGCATTGGTGCCGTCGCTCAGTCTGAGGTGACCATACCTAGTCTATCACGCAGACGAATCCATGATGATAGTGCATCCATAACCTTTCTGGTAGACCTCCTTCTGAAGGTTGCCAAGGGGAGGGTTCGCGAAGGTTAACCAGAGTGTAGAGAAGCTGTGTCAATTCTGAAAACCCGTGTCCTTCACTGAATAGTAGACAAAATAACTTAAACTAGTTGTATTTTGATGAAATTGTTTCCAAGGTTCAGATACCAAATGGGAAAACCTAAAGTCTTGTGTGAAGAATTTATCATGGCATATTTATTAGCTATGGCATTGTGGCAACAGTGATGTCATTGTCGGGTTTAATACTGATACTAGCAGACACCCCATTAACACATCAATTGACTTACAAAACATCATGGAAAAACAAATCCGTTTGATATCGCGAGCAATTGAAAACAGATCTGAAGAAGATGAAGTGTCATTTTGCAATGATCTCTCTCCAGATGCCCCACTCACAGGTTCCTAGCTGGGTTTGACACCGATAAGGAAACAAATCTCAGCTCTATAACCCAGATTTTACTCTGAGCCAGTTAAGGAAGGACTTTGGGAGTTCACTGCGTGCTCTACAATACCTGTTCGTTGCAGATAATTATCAGTAAAGGTCAGTGTCGTTGGCCTCGCTATTGAGGCTGAACTGGTTTAATTTAGAGAGTCCTGAGGAACTTGGGCATCAAACGGTGTTACCGAGCGGTACAGACAAAAGAGCTTGAGAAATACAAAAATATTCAGAAACGCAGAACAAGGGGTAATTGTTGTGAATAACTCCATTCTAAATACAGCTCTTTGTGTGTTTTCAGAACTACTTTTGCTGACATTTTCCAATTTATACGATAGTAAGAGTTGAGTACTTTTCTCTCTTTAAGAAAATGTGCCCTCCATGCAAATCTATATAACTAGACAAATATTATTTCCTTTCCCAGCTTGCTCTTGGGAGGTTTCCATATCCTCAGGTAAGATTGTTCATTACTGCTGTTTGCCACTGTGACATTCATTCCTATGTATGAAGGTGCAGAGAGCAATTGTGAACATTTGAGCCACATACAAATAAATCTGTCCTGTTAAATTGAAAAGTGGTATCTTGAAGGAGTCATTTAGAAGTCTCTATTGATTTTTATTTTTTTTTCCCCCCCCTCTCTCTTTTTCTCTTCTCCACACTCTAGATTTTCTTTCCCTGGAAACAGTGAAAATTATGATGATGATAATGATTGTTTTGTTGTGAGGTTAAAAAATAATCCAGTATGTACAACAGTGCTTTTGAAGCAGGAAGGTGTGTCTGCTCCTTTTTCATATTTTCATTTTGAATTTCGATTTTGAATAATGGTACAATGGTCTCAAATCTTCTCAAATCAAAGATATAATGTGAATGAAATACTTAAGGGAGCTCTGGATTCTCCCTTTTAAGAGGACCTAACGTTAGTATTTTATTTAGAAGCTGGCGTTTTCTAACTTTCCACTGACTGAACTCAGTTTCGTTGAAGTTGGTGGTAAGACTGTTTCCGTCCGCGGTGGCGGTGGCTAGGCCAGCGCTGAGCCCCGCGTTACCACGTAATATCTTACTTGGTCGGTATGCTCGAAAAAATCTGAACAAAACAACCAATCCAGAAATAGGTTTGATGATTACTCTAAATACTTACTGCAAGATGGATGTTAGAACTCATGGTAACAAACTATTCCGTAGTTCCTCAAATTATTTTTTTTCCGGGAGAGGGGAAAAAGGGAAGTGTCCAGGGACTAAAATGAATTATTTGAATGTGGTTTTTCTGTTTTCATATGTTTTATGAACAGTGTTTTCTGCATCTTGGTCTGTACAGATCAGAGTGCCTGGAGGCATGTCTGATTTAAAGGTGGTGTTGGTCTGTGCTCTTTAAGCATCTATTAACTTGCTATTATTATGCAAATAACTGTTGTAATACACATACTAATTTATGCATGGTTAGATTATGCAGATGCCTCACAAACATGGTTATTGAATAATAGGCTGGGACTCATTCTCTCTCCCATTTTTATAAGCTGTTTTAAGCAAATTCTCCTGACACTTTTATGGACTTGCAAAGATTTTGCGTATGTCGAAATATACTGATTTTTCACTTTCTCACCTCCTGTGGAAAATGTTTACTGACTGAAAGAGCTGTAGCTGGGTTAGCAGAACATACTCTGCATGTTTTATCCGTATTTTAAAATGTACCTTCTCCTTTGAGAGAGGACTGGAAAAGAAGCTCTTGTGTTGAAGTGTCCTCCAGACGTTGGCGAACTCACTTGTGCTCGTTGAGCGTGTTGATGTTCGTTGTAGATGCTGTATTATAACACTAAATCAAAGTGACACAGGGTACGATTTAAGATAACCCTCCGTTCGCGGAAGTGTCGGAGCTTGGGGAAAGAAGTTCGAGCGCGTACGTTACGTATGATTCGAGACAAAAATTTGTTTTCAGAATTGGGAGCAAAAGATGATTGCTAGTTTAAGATGCTTTTTGCTATTCTAATTAAAAAACGGATCGGGTTTGTAAAAGAATATTTGGCAAGTCAGTAGTCCATGAAATTGTATATATTTTTTAATGTAAAACAGTTGAGGAGGTGAAACTTTAAAATGTAGCTATTAAGCTTTTCAAGCAACTGCTTTTCGTAAGGATTTTTATGTGAAGAATATGTATTTTAGACACGTACTTACACAGCTGGTCACAAGAACCCGTAGAAACCCACTCTGATGAGGGGAATAATTAGTAGGGTTGGTTTTTTTTTAATGTCTGAATATCTCTTTATCTCCCTACGTAAGGGCCTGCTTCTGCGGTCGCGCACTGGAGTAAATCCTCCTCACTTCAGTGGGCTGCTTCAAACGACGGAAGCTGACCGTATGTGCGTTGGCAGAATTTGTCCCTACGTAACTTGAAGTTACTTCTCTCGGAAAAGGGAAAGTTACGAATACGTGTTTGAGAATGCTTGAAATTTCCTGCAAATGAATGTTTGTCTCCAGCTGTAGCTGAGGAAAAAAAAAAAATTTTTTTTTTCCTTTTTCTCTATTTTTAAGACACAGACAAATGGTGTGTGTAAACTCAGTTTAAATGAATAAGATTTATAGGGGGAATCGTTGTAGGGTGGAAATTCAGGACTCCTGCAATATGCCTGTAAGACTAAAGGATGATTT
>NC_086292.1:48565399-48572899 GCF_963924245.1 Chroicocephalus ridibundus
CGAGAGACAGTCTGTCAGGCCTGTTAGTTCAACAAAATGATGACATATTACTCGTCTGAAGGAAGAGGCATTCTTAAATCCCACTGCAAAGAAAGCATAAGTGGATAATAGGAAATTTTATAGCCCCAGAAAGCGTCCGCTATAGACTTGCCGTTGGTTTGCTTTAGAAGAAAATACGCAGGCAAAAAATCCTCGGTGCAAGAAAGCTGCTTTTTGCTCCTCCTGTTAGGGAAAGGTTTGTACTTTTAGCAAGCCCCGGCATATCAAAAGCATCGGGGAGAGGAGGCAGAACACGCTGCGTGCGCTGGGCCAGATCCTCAGCTGGAGCAAATCAGTTCTGCTCCGGGGACAATGCAGACTTTACACCAGTCTTTTTCTCAGCAGGAAAAGATGTTGCAAACATTCGTGGTTTGTTTTTTCCTTACCATTTTATTTTATTTTATTTTATTTCTGATACCAAAGCTGGGTTGTTTGGGGTTTGGGGGGGTTTTTGTACAAGATTTTGTTTTTGTCCTTTCGTCAGCAAATTCTACCCTCGCTGTGATTTCTACAAGTAAGATTTAATTATAGGTCAAAAAGCTACTGTGCAAGCGCTTCCATTTAAAACAGATTCATTTATTTGCTGTATCTTAGTTTGCTAAATAATTGCATGGTTTTAAATGAAGTTGCTGCTTTCTGATCCCTGTATTAACACGGTCTAAGATTCTTTTTGTTATATGTAATCCATACTATTGACCAAATTTGGCCTGGTTTCATTTAAATGTAAGCAGGTTGTCAAGGAAAAAAATATTTAGTTTAACTTGGCATGTAAAATAGCCATTTTACTGTTGTTTTTTCAATTGACAGAAACATCCTTTAAGCATTCATTTACTTAGTGAGAAAAAAATCGAGGGTTGGTTACAGCATGTTTCCTAGTAGGAAAGAAATGTTTTTGCTTCCACATACATCATTATATCTGACCATTTAAAAGACATTAAACACTGTTCAAATGCTAATGCCAAAATAGTGAATTAAATTATTGTATAATATCTTAAATATGATAGATTTGTGCAAATATTTCTGCTTTTATAATGGATTCCAGAAACCACTGGCAATATTTTAAGTCATCTGCTATTATTTTGAACTCTCTACCAATTTCTTACCATAGGTTTCACTACATATATCACTCGTGAGATAATACACTTCAAATGCATTTTGCTTGATTTATTTTTTTTTTTCTCCTTAGCCGGAAATAAGTTTGAACTTAAATTTTATTTGTCTATTAGAAACTTGCTGTAAAATTTGAATTTAGTTTTAGGTTTTCCAGAAGTGTTTTCTTTTTTGAAAATTGAGATATTTCAGAAAAAAAAAAAAGTTAGAAATCCAAAGTATAAAGACATTTATATTTTTTAATTTAATCTTCCTGTCTGATTTGCTTTTTTAAATGTAAAATTGATGTTTGAATAATATGGTCAAGCTTGGAAATTTAGGTAATTAGTAAATCCTGATTTTTTTAATATGTTTTTAGTATGTTTTCAGCGTGGATTATTGGCTTACAATCTTGAAAGACTGATGTTTTTTGGTTTTGGTTTTTGTTTTTGGTTTTTTGCTTTCTAACCTTAGCAATTCCAGGCAGCCTGAGGGAGCAGGGGTTCGGTTGTGTTTTGTCACCGTCATTCCAGGATGTGTTCTGTGCCTGTTCCCCTGTCTTGTGTAAAACCTCGCACCTGGTTGCGCCGACATCAGCTTCGAACCTGTGAATACTTCGGTTTGCTACCGTGGAAAAATTAACTACTGCAGATAATGACCCGTGGGCGCATCTTTGCGGTCGGGATGTAAGTTTGTGTTTTCCAGTTAGTTATGGCTTTGTCACCCTTCGCAGTCTGTATTGAATAAGAAAAAGGCTTAATGCAGCGAGCCCTTTTGTTGCTCGGTGCAGTCATCGTCTCGCCTTCGCAGCACAGGGCTGATGGTGCGGAGACCTTTCGGCTGCGGAAGTTGAGCGAGATCCTGAAACGAAGCGATGTTTGTTTGCCCTGAGAGCTACTTATCGGGAGGGGAAACAAAAACACCCAGGAGGATACATTGAAATGTCTTCTGAGAGATTTTTGCAAACATAGAAGGATCTCCTACGTGAGTTGGTGCTTCTGTGGAATGGGAGATGTTCCTGTAGTGCTTGGAAAGAAACATCTCCCCCGGTTAGAGTTCCTGCGGTTGATGCCGTTGAATGACTTGCCTGAATGAAAACGTAAATCTGGGAGACGGGCTCTCCCGAGGAGGAAAGCTAGCAGTAGGGGGATAGATTTGTGTGGTCGGTTGGTTTAGGTGGCCATTTGCAAACTGCCAGCAAATAGTGGATTTACTGAAAATTTGCATCTACGCTCTGGACGTGCTCTCTTGGCTGGGATGAGGAGCAGGCATGGATCTTCCCAAGTCACCCAGGAACTGGAGCTGAACGGGGACAAGAGTGCAGCAAATCCCTGCTCCGTTTTGCCTGTTTCCTCACCCAGGGTGCGTCTGCAAGAGCTGAAAAATTAATTGTGGCTCTGAGCCTGTTTGAGGAGTGAGAGTACCTGCTCCTCACGGCTCTGCGAGGTTGTGAGGTACTTCTGGAGATGGACACAGTGGTCCCAACGTTTGCTCTTCACTATGTCCGTGGACTGCTAATGCAGGGGTCTCTGCCAGGGGCTGAGGACTGTTTCCAACATGCCTTGTCGGAGCACGCAGCACACACGGCCATCTCCTCCTCCTCTGCTGGGCGATGGTTGCTCAACGGAGCGGGGACCCTCAAAGGCCAGAATAAGACTGAATGATTTTGATGGCTAGGCAGGTGTCTCCCTTCCATGGCAGCCGTTCTTCTGCCAGCCACACGGAACCATGTGCCTAATTCCCAAGGGAATGCAACACTACCTGTGGTGGGCAATGGAATGACATAGGAGAGGATGCTTGTTGCGTAGCGTAGTGCCTCTCATTGCCCAAACCTGCTCAGCACCTCAGTTTAGTTAGAAAAATCCACTCTTATGCCCAAATTTTTGCTGCTTTGGGTAATTTCCTTTCAGAAGTCCCTAGAACTGTGTCATGTGTAGCGATCGCAATTGATTTTGCAGCTCATCAGAGAAAGCTCAGGGGTTTTCTGGATGGGTTCCAGTGACAGGTTTTAACCATTGACATTTTTTACCTGTTCCCTTTCAAGCTAGAAGGGACTTGGAGTGGTGTGCTTACGGGGAGGGACAATCCTGATGGATTATTCATCTGCTGCTCTTCAGTGCTTCTGGTATTGGAGGCTCTCTTGTTTCCTTAGATGATTTGTTCCTCTCCTTTATTATTAGCAAGGTTTTCCTCGCTGCAGGGTATAGTGGTAGTTGTGTGTCTAATGAACGTGAAGAGATGCAGGAGCGTCGGTGGTTATGTCATCCTTGCTCTGTTTTCAGTCTAAAGACCCCAGTTCTTTCAGTGTCTCCTTTCTAGATTTCTGGCTGTTCTTGTGGCTTTTCTTTGAACTTTCTCCAGCTGGCCCACAGCTCTCTGGGGGTCCACGCACGGGCTTAGACACAGTTCTGCATGGAGCAAGGGTAACCTTGGCATGGGCTCAGACTGTACTGCTCCCTGGACACCCCACTGTGGTGTTTGTCCTTTTGCGGGTGTTTTTTGGTAGCATCATGACATTATTCGTGCTCAGTTGTGATTGGTTTTCCTCTTACGTAGTGTCCTCTAGGTTCTTGTGGTGCTCCTCTGTATTACCACGGTGGTTGTTTCATTAAACTTGGTAAACATGGGTGGCATTAAGCAAGAACTGGTTAGAACTAAACCCCGTTCCTTTCTTTGGTTTCTGGCTGACCACCCTTTGTTCTACTTATTGCACTTTTTGTCATGCTTGAAACAAGGTCTTAAACAGCAGTTTGACAAATATACTGTCTTTCGTGAGACTTGCTCGTCCCACGTTCCTGCTGACTGAGGAATGGGTTACCATTAGCACCCTGCTCCTACTCCAGGGTAGTAGTTATTGCTGGCTTCTTGCGCTCCCTCCGTTATTTCAACCGTGTGCAGTTTTTCATGCCCGCTTTGTTGAATTGTGTTACTAAACTCCGGTAAACAGATTTCTGTGAGAAGTGGCTGCAGTTCAATGGTGGATGAAATAATCTCTTTATATAAATTTGTTTGCAGACCTCTGGGAAAACCAGCGTAATATAATTGTAAGAATATATTTAATATTAAGGTTGTTGTGAATTGCCTTTTTTTTCATTCTTTTTTTTGTCACACTGTTTTGTGACAGTGAGTGAAGTTTGCCATTTGCCAAATCCACAGATCGGGATGGGGGAGGATGTTGAGAATGTCAGGAACAAGTTAGGGGGTCAGTCTTACTGCTCTGCTGCTTTGACTTCTTTCAGAAGTAAAACCATTCCGTTTTGCAAGACTTTGTAAAATATGTCTGAAGATCATTGTTTCATTCCGGAGGAAAAGTAAAACCCGTGGTGGTGAAGGCCGTGTGGAAATGCAGTTCGCTTACGTCTTCCCTTTCCATTTACGTCGGGGCAGAGGCAAAGCAAGTGTGCGGCGCTCGTCCGTTAATAGGAGACAACGTTTGTTGTTTCTGCTGTTCAATAAAACTTAACCCTCATTTGTAAAGATTAAAAATAAGTTATGTGTGCTTCTAAAATCCACGGTTTCCTAGATCAGGAAAATAAATGTTCTACCGTGAAGCCTCCCTTAAAAACCATAACTGTATGATTTGTTGGTATAGGTATTTTTCTATTAAAAAAAAAATATATCCGTAGCTTGAAAAGCAGTATATATGTAAAGAGAAAATTTGTTAACTGATATGGGAAGATCTAACCCTGGGTCACCTGCAAATCTCTCAAACAAGAGCTCCAGGGCAAGTCCTAATTCCAGAGAGTAAAAGCGAAAATTAAAGCTATAGCGAGTGACTCCTCTAAGTTACCCGGGGTGGATTCATTTGAGTTCCGTTGATTGTGCTTGTGAATATAATGTGAAAGGGATGGTAGAGGTCTTCTCAGCCACTTCCCGTCCAAAGTATCTCCATGGAGACAGAAATATAACCTGATGGTCTGTCAAAAGTTGCTGTTCGTAACCAGAGGCATTCATTAAATCGTAGACGAAGCAGGAGGCAAACTTTTGCATTTTTAACCAACCTAAAAAAAAGTGCCATTTGGGTAATGTGCTTTATGGAGTAGTTTATCCAGATAGCACTGATATTTCATGACCTGAGAAACGGGCTGTTAATGTGATAGATTTATTTATCATTTTCCTTGCTTATTCAAATTATAAACTGTCACATGCAGTAAGTACAGAAAAAACCCCACAGCAAATACAATACAGACTCGAAAATACCAAATAGCCGACCTAATTCTGCAACTTCATGTGGTTTCAGTTGTGTGCGAAAAACTTAGAAAGCCTCACCAGCTGGATTTTCCAGCGATGAGCGGGTCAGGGGCTTACGCACGTTCTTCTGGCGTGGCTGAGGGAGCGCGTTGGTGGCAAAAGGCTTAAAGTGACTATTCTGAGGTGACAGTGATGTTTTTTGATACCATTAAAATGCACGCTGTGCCTCCTTTGTCTTGCTTTCAAGCAGGTTTTTCACTCGCGTCACTGCCACCATTTCCCTATTTGAAATTCTTCGTGGGAAGTACAAAACCATGGCAGTGAGAGTCTCCGTCCTGGTCCCCCGGCGTTCTGAGCACCGCGCAGGGGACGCGCCACGCCAAACGCTCGAGCTTTTGCGCTGCAGCCGCTGCATTGGATCCCTGGAGACGAACCTGCCTCCTGAACTTCTTATCCCCCGGTAGCGCACGAAAACCAGGCGGTTAGGGGAAGGAAAAAAGGAGCGTGGGTGAACAGGAAGATAAAACATTTTACGTTGAGTACTTCTAAAACTGTTCTTAATGTGCTATAAAACTGGATGCTTCACTTTTTCATGAACTGTGTGCAAAAGGAGAAGCACTGACTGTAAAGTTGTCGTCAGTTAGGTTTGGTTTATAGTTGCAGCGGCTGCCCAATAATGTGATCTTGGAAAAGGTAAACAACATAGTTTTAACAGTGAAAAATATGCCTAATATAAATACAGCTAAGTTCATTGCTGTTCAGAACTTGAAAAATACGACTGTAACATTGCATTTTCTAGTGGAGTTAACAGAGGAGCACAGTGCAGCCTTACAAGCAATATATCTGAGGCAGAGAAAATAGGTAATACATCTAACTGGGGAGTCTCTGTGGCATTCGCATAGAGGAAAGCACAGTAGCTTTATTTAATTGAGAAAATGAATCAATTACAATGATGTTGCATCATCAAATGCAAGGGAAATAGCAGATATGTCATTACATCGGGTAACAGTGTTAAAAAGTAATTGAGTGTCTTAAGCATTTTGAATCAATTCCAGGTGCTGGCACAGCTACCTTAATGCAAAATTTATGAAGATGATCTCAAAATAATATGTCGCCATCAAAATCGTGTAATAAAACCCGGTAACGATGTGCGTGTGAGCGAGCACACGTCTCTTGCAGAAGCAGGGCCCGCTGCTCCAGCGGAGAGTTGCGGTGTCACGGGAAGAATTCTGTAATGCTTCAATTTGCGTTGCTTTATTTTTCATTAGAAGCACTGAGCGCTTTTATTAGAAATAATATTTTAAATCTTGTTCTGGAATTAGATGTAGTCATATCTGTGTGGAGGGTACTATATGTGATCCCACCTCTATTCCTTTTCATGACAAGACCTATTTTCCTGGTAAGGAAATGTGACTGATACTCTGTTCGGGCGAAAACCAGAATCACCCCTTCACGTGCGCTAGTCTAAAGGAGCTCCGAATCATCCCTATTGAATAAGAGGAGTCTATTTTGTCATTTAGCATTTGGAAGTGAAGTATGGGGGGGGAAAAAAAAAGTCTTTTTATATATCCACAGAATATTTTGCTTATTAGCAATAATGCAAACCAGCACATTTATTCTGTTGAATTGTAATAGGTTGTCATTGACCATTAAAAAATATAATGGGCTACCTCTATCTATTTATTGTTCTCTTTTCTTCCTTGGAAAAAATAGGATTATACGCAGAAACTTTATGTGTATATTTGTGCACCACTAATACACTAATGAAAGACTTCACATGCGTAATTCCGGTTATTTTCTTGGTGCTGGTTTTCAGCCCCCTCTGTATTCCATTTTACTACCTGTAAAGTATTAGTAGAGGGTCCTGCCTCTGGCTGGGTATTGGGGGAGAGCGCTTCCAAAGCTGATGGCAGCCCTGCGACATTCATCATCATGGCACTATACAACAGAGAATATTAAATGTAAGGGGGAAGCCAAATAAACTGCGTTAGAACAGAAGACGGCGTTTTCACTAAGGACTGCATTCTGTTTGCAGCCGGATTATGTTGGGTTGCAAGCAACTTTGTGTCTGTTTAGGAAAAATACGTCATTAATTATCCACACCCACTAGAAATGGTATGCATATACAAATTACCAGAATACCAGCATCCCTAAATTCAGTCAGATGTTTTGCATTAAGTA